>NW_010270217.1:2043-36997 GCF_000690775.1 Eurypyga helias | reverse complement strand
CGGAGTTAAACCACGACAGTCTGTATCTGTATGTTATTTGAAAGTTGCACTGACAGTGATACAGAAAATGATAACCAAAGAAAAGAAGTAAAGGAAAAGAGAGACTTAAAAGAAACCATGCTTTCTAAATACAAATGCTTCCAGTAATAAAAATAAGACAGGAAAGGAAAATCTGCTTGCAAATAAGGTACCATCCAAAGTTATTGTTACCAAAATTGTTACAATTTCTTTCTTTTTGTATAGATGCTGATGGAAAGACCAGGTGGCAAAATTCAAATAAACGTTAGCAAGGACAGCAAAAGCTGTCAGTGCAATACCCATTGAAATTGCAGAGAACTGTACACATTTCATAGTTTAAAACAGACAGTGCCTTTGCAAGAAGGGCAGCACCATGACTCTGCATATCTTATCTGGGTTTTATGGTGTGTTAGCAGCTAAACTTGCTATAAAAAAGGAGGCTTTCACATTTAAAAGCTTATAAACCAGTTTCATAAGAGGCTGGATGCCTCGACAATCCTTTTAATCAACTTTTAGAGGTACTCATGCAATGCAGGTACCAGCTTTTTCCCCACAAGTTCTATGGTGCATCAGAGTCTTCTTCATTCCTTAGGAACCTAAATTTTCTTTTATGCCTGGGCCATTACAACGAGGGTCAGCGCCAAATCCAGTCTCATGAATTCTCAATACTTTTCACTTTGGGTTAGTCACCATCACTTCAAACCAGCATTCCCCTTTTGATGTTGTGCTAGTTTTTGCAGTGTACTTTTTCCCCTCAGAGAATGTACTAGATAGCGTAACTAAGCTGTAAGCATTTTACAGTCAGCCTTCAGGGATGCTAAATTTAAGAGTAAGGAAACAGTAATTAAAAGTGATTAGGGCAAGAAGCCTTGATACTATGAAATGTGGACTCAATTGTCCTTGACGCAGGCAGAACAAGGCAGCAGGTTTTGGTTTTGATTATAGCTTTACTTGCGATTTTAATAAACATGAGCCAGTATTCAAACTTTTAATATCCTGCTGCTTAACTATTTCCAAAAAGCAATCCAGTTCTTTTAAACAGCCCTTGTTTAAAAATTTTAATTTGTTTGGCTCTGTCTCTGCTTAGAGAAGTTGTAGCCTCACGGTAACTCTTTTATAAGTTCATTTCCAGAATCACAAGCAATAGTTTTTTTTTCAACTAAGTGTTTCCGCATGTGCCAAAAGTGTCAGGCTGACAGCTTTCCTGCACCGTTTTATCTGGTTCCCACAGTAAGTATGAGAGACAAACACAGGAATGTGTCTAGTGCTGACTATGCCCATCAAGGATACAATGATACTTACAGCTCTTCCAGGAAGCGGAGATTGTGCACAGGGTTTGAGGGCAGCTTAGTAATGTTGTTCATACTGAGATCACTGTAGGGGAAAACAGACAGAGACTTAATATGGCATGCCACAACTGTGGTATCCAGCTGTTCATTCCACACATTTTTAAGGACTACATTAACAAAAATTAGTTCCTCTGCCAGAATTGATGAATCATTATCTAGTTAGCACATTAAACATTCTTTTTTTCATATGAACACAGCTTTGTCAAACCAAATACGGGCTGTAGCATGTTCCTTGTTTCCAAAGATTGTAGAATATTTTATAACGCTCTATAAATCAGCTGGAACACTAAACAACCCTTTTAGTCTACATAATTTTAATAAACCACTGTAGTGCATTACAATTTACTTGGAGTAGTAAAGGAAACCTACTATAATTTTCCTTGTTGCTGTAGCACTGTGGCACACTTGGTTTACTAGACACAGGCAAAAAGGAAGAGATACAAACTATCTGCATAATTCTTACATTTCATGAATATGGAAACGTGTTGCTTTTGCTGTACAACCTGCTGCATGGTCATACTGATGTACCTTGCCTTACATTAGGCACATTATGTGTCCCCAAAAACCAACTTACTTATTGAGTCAAAGAACTGACATATTATCAAATAATAAACATCTCCTTTTTAGAGTGCTCTTTTTTTGCAGGTTCTCCAATTGCATTAAATAAGTGAAATGAACCATAAAACAAGGGTGTAATGTGATCCTGCTCTGTAGCACACTTCCTGGTGGGGTTCCACGGTAGTTCCTGGCACAGGAAACAACCAGCCATATCAGCTCTGTCAGAGCTCATTCAAGCTATGTTTTAGACTACAATTCATATAATACCTTTTTTATTCTTAACATGTTTCGTCATTGTTTTCCATTGTCTTCTCCATGCCCCACAGTATCATTATAATTGCTTTGCATTAAGTATAAAAACTGTAAACAGACTGCATAATAAAATTCTGTGTGGAAGATACAACTTACACCACTGTGTCAAAATTCCTGTAGACTGTTAGAATAAAAATATCAGACCTGAATATTTTATGCAACCATGTTGTGATAATTTAAAACTCCCCACTACTTAAACACATACATGTATTTGTAGCGGTGCTTATAGTTTCCAGCTACTTTGGGTAGTATTTAGATAAATTTTATTTCTTCCAGCTGTTGAGAACTTACAAGGTAAATAAGTTATCTGTACTTTGGTGGGTAGACATCCCATTCCTATTCCACCTAGCTCTTATTACTCACAGTCTGTTTCACATTACGGAATATATGTTTTTAGTCAGCAGAGTTAATTTTGATGTTTGATCTTTTGCTGAATTTTAAAATGCGTAATTTAAAAACATACTTCACATAGAGATTTTGAAATAAAGGAAATGTGCTAATACTTTACAACAATTATCAAATCACTGCTGTGTAACTTCTCTCTGCATTCACTTCAAAATCAAGGTATAATTTGAGAACTGTGTACTTACTAAATTCATTCTTTACTGTAATACTTTATCACCTAATTCTTTCATACAGTTTAGCAGGTTATTACCCTTTCACTTTGATAAAGGCTCAAAGGATTTATTCTGGCAAAGGAACAAAAACATGGATTTATTTGGCAAAAGAAAAACTCATCCAGGTAGTGAATCATATACTACTGAATATTAAGATAAACTCAGTATTTTTACAATATAATTTTGATCGTGAGATTTTCAACAGGTCTTAATGGGTTTTTGTAAACATACCATATCACATTTTAGACTTAAAATGCCAGCTCCAGTGGAAGATGGGAGTGATTCATCTTCAGATAGGCAGACATTCAGGGCATTCTACAAAGCCAGCATTAACCAGTGCTCTGTCTGACCCGGGAAACCTGAAGCCTGCTTTTCTAGCATATTAATTTCTGTTAGTAGTGGGCAGTACTTGTCTGCTTGTATCACACACAGGACCCCATGACAACACCACTCACGAGAAATCTACAGACCAGACCCTAGTATCTTAAGAGGATCAGAATAAGAGAAGGTGGCTGTTATGACGTGCTTTGATGCACAGTGAGAAACTCAACAGTACAGACACTTTTCTTCAAAACATCTTCAGACCTCAGAGGTGGATTTACCAACAGTGAACTCCAATGTCCTGGTTTCCCTTTTGGACTCCACTCATCTGGTGAAATATGTGCTCCACATCATATGGTGGAGGAGAACCTCTCTTTTTCCTAGTCTACACTGCAGTAATTGCTAGCTCTTTTTAAACTTATCAGTTAAATAAGGTCATTCTGTTAGGTTCTTTTTTTCCCCAGATTATTCTTTTATTGAAACAGAAGTACAAAGATGCCTCCGTACAACTGAACTACCACACATTACCTATGCATATTTCATACAAACATACCATCGTTTAGGTTGGAAAAGACCCTTAAGATCATGGATGCTTAAGCATTAACCTAACACTACCAAGTCCACTACCAAACCATGTCCCTAAATGCCAGATCTACACATCTTTTTAATACCTCCAGGGATGGTGGAGGCAACAGAAATTATTTCCAAATTTGCTCAATAACATCTTTCCAAACTAGTTTTTAACACACTGCTAACTAATAACACCAGTCATTCCAGTCTATGTTGGTGATGCGTTATTGTTGTAGCTACAACGGTATAAGAATGTCAGAGGGACTACTGCAGAGAGAGGTACTATCTTTGAATAGGCTAGCTGATACAGCTGGAAAGATGGAGAAACTTTCAGGCACAAAAATCAAAAACCTCAACTTCTTCCAACTATACCAGTTAGCTAAATGGGCAACATTATATCTCCCAAAAAACCTCGCAACGCTTACACTGGCAAAGCAGTAGTTTATCCGCACTTAAAAGTTTTTAGATTCAGAATACTCTTTTGGTCAGAACCACCATGGATGCATTTCCTTCAATTTCTGTTCACTGAAGGAACTAAGGGAATTATGAGAGAAGTCACATCACCCAGAGCTACTTCTGGGGGGGGATATTTGGAGAAGTGAGACAAACAAAAGGAGTTAATGCAATGCAATCAGTCACTGTGTCTCATGTGAGCAATACTGCAAATTTAGGCTGCTGAGCAGATATTCCTCATAGTACCCCAGAGACAAATAAAGGAGGTTCTCAGCAAACTTGCAGCCTTTGGACCACATTGCCAAGAAGACATAGCTAGGATGAGATTTTGGTCATTAGCTAGATCAATCCCAGCTAACAGCGAGAAAGAGCTAGCTGGGACACTGTAGACTTGCGTATTATTACCACAAAACCCAGTAACAGTTGCAATGGGTATGTCTTACATCTTGCACCTGCAATAATTTCTTTCCAAAAAGTGCATCAAATAGCTTTTCTAATTTCTCCTTTCAGGGCTAGTCTGTCAAAATCTGCAATTTGCTCTCTCTAGAAGAGAAGGGGAGGAAAGGTGTCTTGCACATCAGGATTTGTAGTGTAATGCTGAAAAAAAATTAAAATGAAGATACTAGATCTTTAACTAACCTCAGGGAATGGTTCTGATTTTATACCAGAACTATTCCCCTATTTCCTTTGTGCACCTGTGCATGTATACTCAGAATCAAACCAGCGGAAACTGCAAACATTTCTTGTCAAACTTGGTACTCTTACAAGCTACAGTGATGAAAAAGAATTAGTAGAATATTGAAAATCTGTAAATAAGTTAGTGTAACAGAACTACTCCTATGTCCCACCTCCAAAGCACGTGCAAACCCCACCCATGTCAGTAGGAGCTGCATTGTCAGAGCACACTCTGAGTTTTAAAAAGCTCATAATGTAAGCTGCAGTAATACCAGATCTACCTTTATGAAAACTACCAGAACCATGAGCTGATGTACTGTACTGGAAAGGCCCTAGGTTCTTGTGACCAGTCAGACGAACACATCATCTGTTCTCCCACCAGTATTCCTGCAGCCTGTTTTCAACTGCTGACTATAAAAGCAACATACCAGCAAACCAAACTTTTATCTTTCCAAAAGATAAAAAGATTTGTTCCATTGAGTACATTGGCAACACAGCTCACTGGTGACTTGCAAAAGGAATCCTACATGTGATTAAATCTTTGAAGAATGGAAAATACTGCAAACTGCAGCATGCATCTATCTCTTTTTTCTTGGTGACTGTATGGGCAAATTCCGAGCATTTAGAGTCCAGGAAGGTAAATAAAAGAAGTCTTCTCTCCCACCCCCAGCTGCCATTTCTGTTATCCATGTATATACATGCTGCTGAAAAAATATCCAGTTACCTTCTTAAAAGTGAGTAGCTCACAATGAATTCCCAAAAGCCAGTAAAACAAGTTAAGTGAACTAGTTCTTAACTTGTAAGAGATGAGTCTGGAGGCCAAGTTACTAACCTGTTATTAGCTGTTATTACAAGAGTTGTTTCAGTGACTACTCGTCTTAGAAGATCAGTTTTCCACATTATATTTTTGTCTTTAAAAGGAGAACAAAAGTCTGTCTTGGGATAGGTGCAAAGCTTCTATTGGCTTTCACCAGCCTGTTAATCTACTACAAGGCTAAATTTCTATTACACTGAATGGTACAAACTTGTCTACCAATTGCAGGGCTAATACAATAATCCATTATTAAAGAAAATGCACCTTCTAGTCTATCTTTTTTTTAACACTTGCAACCTGCTTGATTTGTAGAAAATTATCAAGACTTATTATTAGGTTTATTAATTAAGCTTCCTCTAGGCCTGCCTTAGCCCAACAAGATTAATGACTATTTTTATGGAAGTCTTTGAAAGATAAAACACCCATGTAAAAGTACTGACAATAGACTGAATGCACTCCCTGAGTTCTTACCAGCTCAGAACACCTCCTGAACTATTTCCTTAATCCATTTACAGCAAAATTGGACACTATCATACATGTAGTAACACAAAATAATGAAAAGGGGTGAGAATTACTACTGCTCTTCCCTTGCCATGCCTATCTTTTTAACACAGCACTCTTGCTTCTACTGTTGGCAGAATACTTCACTAGATCCACCATAGGAGTGGTGGAGTAGCTAGAGTATGCTAGCTATTAAGTGCATGCCACCTACTAATGCAAATGCTTCACTATGGATATCAAAAATAACTTCATCTGCTACAGCTACCTAAAGTAGATAAATCTGTTTGACAACACTGTAGTATTAATAGTTCCTATTTCTTAAAAATAAATTCCTCTGTTTTCATTCAGAAGTCTCAATAAATAAATAGACTAATAATTACCGTCATTTTACAGAAGGGAAACTAAGGCACCTAAAGGAAAAGTGACATGCTCACACTCAAACAGCAGGAACCACAGAGGAACCAAACACTGATGGTGATTTGTCCAGTGCCCTTTTCACTAGATCACACTGTCAATCCCATTCCATTTACACTGGTTTTCCAAATGGTGATGCATAAGCTGTCAATAGCCTCAGAAAACAATGACCATGTTTTCAATGTAACGGTTATTTTAATAACATTATCTTCCAAAACCAACATGAAAACTGGTAGTATTTGCATGTTTAATACATCCATGCAGAGCAGCACAGAGTAGAGTATGACCGTGCACAAATAAGCACTGTAAACACTTCCTGACAACTAAATCACAGCATTCCTTCTCACAACTAGCTTCAAACTTCATCTGTGATTCTTTGAAGGACTCTGTAGTAAACTATGATTAAGATGTGAATTTCCACTAAATGATTCACATTTGAACCAGTACATCTTTGTATTTGA
Organism: Eurypyga helias; assembly: GCF_000690775.1. Taxonomy (NCBI): domain Eukaryota; kingdom Metazoa; phylum Chordata; class Aves; order Eurypygiformes; family Eurypygidae; genus Eurypyga; species Eurypyga helias. The sequence goes on along the minus strand of NW_010270217.1, from coordinate 29,934 downwards.
AAAAAATCTTATGGGGAAAAAAAAAAGGTGGTAGATTTACAGGAAGAAGCAGTAAAGAGAGTGGGTTATAATATACATTATACAGAGCAAGAAATCTCTCTTTCAAGGTATTCACAGTAAATAACAAGTGGCAATAGCATGGATATTTCTGCCCTTCAGCACATTGATAATCATAAATGCTAAAGTTTAACATTTAAATTTAAATTACCCCATGCAATATTATTTGTAATAGAAAATTATCAGCAACTATCTCATTCTATACTTTCAAAAATTAACACAGAAGTGATGCAAGGCTAAAAAAGGACTGCTTGTTACACATTGCTTACAGAAAATTTCTGTTACTTGACATTCAAGTTCATTGTTTCCAGAGACCCAATACCTTTGTATTGAATCCTTCCCTGCAAAAAGCAAATGATGTTGTGTGGTCACACGGGTATGGACCCTGCAGTGAGAGTATGTGTGCCTGCGCACCTCACGAAGAGCTTTACGCCAGCACATGGACAGCACTCCCACTCGCATGGTCCTTCCCTTCCTTGGCACACCAGTGGTGCTTGCTCCAGCAGTACGTGTATGCATTTTGCCCACAGAAATATAACCACTGCAATTGTAAATAGATATCTATGGGAAGGATCAGGCACCTTGAATTCAGGGAAGCCTCAAAGCTGATCAAGCAACAGGAGGGTTCTGTCTACACTTATCTGCTGTTGTCTCTTGGCCCATAACCCATTGACTGAATAGTAAACATTGGATCCTGGCAAACCAGGCTAATAGGACACATCTGGATTCAACACAAACAAACAAAATGCTTTGGCCAAAATTCTGCACCTCCAGCACCTGTCAGTGGGTTTGTCTAAAGTCACAGACAGCAAAATTTGGTTTATTACTACAGAAGCTCTGTAACATGGTTGTTTTAAACAGCAGACATTATTCCTGAACATTGTAGGCAATTCTGTCATATAAACAGCCACCAAAGACTTACTTAAATCTAGACTGCAGAACATTTGTAAAGCAAACAGTACGTGCATGATTAATCTTTTCAGGAAACAATTTTGCCATTCAGTTTATCCAAGACTCCAGCAGAGGGAGCAGGGCAGAGCAAACAATTAGGGTCAAAAAGAAAGTAAAGATCAAAGATCAGATCAAACGCACACAGTGCTGAATTAATCTGACAAGTACCTGACATTTCATTTTAGGTGCAAAGATCCTGTATCTCTGCTTTTTTTGTGTGTGTATCAAATTCACAATGCTCCTTAGATGAAATTATCCATTTACTTTCAGAGCTGATTCATGGCTGTTCATTTGGTGCTGAAGACTCAGTTTGCTAAGTAATAATTACCAGGGCAAGTTACAAAAACATTCCAACATGTGAATCATTTACTGTACTTAATTCACATATTTTAAAGCTTAAATAACTAAAGGAATATTTTACAATACAGAAGCCAGCAAGACCAATTAAAAAGGACTGAATGGCATTCCTCTCCCTCCCATGCCCACAGATTGTATTTGTATTTTATTTACTTTGTGACTCATTGCTTGTTTCTGCTGCACTAATTCAAATAGATTATATGAACACTGCATGCACAATTCATCTTGATCAAATGCTGAAACAATACACAATAGAAAAATATATCAGTTTTTACTGTATTTTATGATGAGAACTACTACAATGTTTGTTCTGTTTTCCATCATTACCTGTTTGCTTATCACGTACTGTTTATCTTATTTTTGATGAAGAACAGTACAGTCAAATTGAGAAAAGATATTTATTAGAAATGATGCAGTCTGGGAATAAAACCCCCTCGTCTCTCTTAGTTCAGAGTATTTTCTGCTTTATAAGCTGCTTATTTTTAGAACTATTTGTTAGAAAAATGACCAAAAAAAAAAAAAAAGGAAAACATCCTTTTTTCTGAATGAATGGATAGATTCATCCATTTTAGAAACTGGGGGTCCAATTTCCTTCTAATTCCAGGTCTATAATTTCATCCGAGTTCAATGAAGCTTTTCCTATAATATGGCTATTTATATTGAGAGGAGAGCATCTACAAAAAGCACAGCATACTTTGCTTATTCGCATACTACACCAGAAACGAATTCAGGGTATATCTGAGTGTAGGCAAAGACTCAAAATACAAGATTGCAATCATAAAGTACAACTTTCCTAAATCAAGTACTATGGGCCACACAGCCAACTGGGCTGAATACTCAACTGGAAGTTATGCACAGCATAGGTTATATGTTACACAAACCGATTTTAGCACTCACCTTCACCAAAATATACAATATTACTTCTGTGACGCTGCAGAGGGTAGAAATCAATCAGGATTAGCCTGATTTCATTTGCAACAAGATATACAAAGTTATTTTATTGCTGTTCTTAATTTGCCTCAACTCAATTCCACAGCATGAATTTGAAGAATTGAAAAGCAAACAGCTTTGAGAACACATTCTAACAGTGATGGCGTTAAGTCTGAGTATCTGGAAATCGGTGCACAACACAACTGCATTTAAGGCAGGAAATACACATCCTACATTGCACAGTGCAAAGGTCCCCAAGGTACAGATGAGCGAGCTGGCTCCAGAGCTGGAAGTTACATTACCATGTTAGGTGCCCTCAGAAAGGCTAGTTACCCCAGGTACAGCAGGATGCTGCTATTACTGTACTAATTTTACAGTGCAGGGTCTCTGCACAATACTACTTTGTGTGATGTAATGTAGAAGCTGTCATATAGAGAAAGCTGATATTCCCAAACTGCTTCACTGCAAAATACACACACTCTAGATAGGGTGAAATTCTGGTTTGGTAAAGGAAATGGCAAAAAAGTCATTGAGCAAAGACAAGAGACCACCTCTTTGATCCTAAGTGATCTTTTTATCCCAGAGGAGTTTTCAGTAAGATTCTGGTTAGCTTCTTGACTACTCTTACTGCGTAGGTTTGCATTTTCCTATGCATGGGTGCTGAATAATTTGACTAGTTTTAACACAGCACTAGCACTTCTGCTTTTATTACAGTTTACTTGTACTTTGTGTTGCTGAAGAGTAATTGAAGAGTTCCAGCAGAGAAAATGATGTGATGCTGTATCACAGCTACTGGAGTTCCTCTGAATTACTAGTTTGATAATTTTTGTGTTGTTTCTTAGCTGAAATAATCCTTTACAGATTCTTTTTATTGTGTGGACAACCCAACTAATGTCATTACCAGCACACTCAGTTTCATCCAGTGTTGCTACTAAAATAATTACTCCTGATATCGCTCCCCCACCCCAAAATCACCCACTCCTTTTGAGGACACTGTTGAACCAGAATTGGCAACTAATCTGGATTAAAACAAATCCAGCAGGAAAAAAAAAGTTTTTAAACCGTATCAGTTCCCTGAGCTGCTGCATGGAATTGCTGTTTGTGCCACCACAGCTAAAGTATAGAGGAGAAGCAAGTAAGGAAGGTGAAGCAGAACAGTTTTTTCACTTGGCAGTGTCGGCTTAGAGTAATGCTGGGTGATCCCAGAACTAGGATGTAAATATTGTAAATCTTCTCCAGATATAGAGAGTTGTGGATTTTTTTTTTTTTTTGGTATACACATCTTTCCTTTATGTCTGACAGAGGTTGTTCGCTGAAATACAATGGGCCTCCAGATCTGCCAGCTCCTGGCTGGCTGACAGCCTCTTCCAACACCTCCTACGGAGCTCAGAAGAATGAGTTGTCAGATTTTTCACTGACAGATTGAACACCCAAACCTTTGCAATACAAAGTGCCAGGAAATATATATAGCTTGATTCTTACAGAGATGATGCACTTAAAAATGCTGTATTTCTCCATCAGGTAAATATTTTTCTGCTTAAGTGTTCAAAATTCACTTTCATCGTTAGATACCTTCATATGGGCTGGTGTAAAATAGTCTGAATATACCTAAACACCAGATGCTGATATCACATATACCTGGTCTCCACACATTTTGTTTGCTTGTAACTGAACAGCTGCCTTTCAGAAAGGAGGAGTACTGAAATACCTGAGCTAGCTTTAAACAAATCAGGTCAAGGAGGAGGGGTGAGATGTGCTATCTTACCCTATCAAGGAAAAATCTCCAGTACAGAACTCACATGTTGGATTGGGCCGGCATGTATTTTTCATGTGGTTATACCATCACAATCTTCAGGGGAAAAAGGCTGTGCTCCTTCTAGCATATGTGTATTATCCTTAGGTAAATAATTTCCCTTTCCAATAACTTAAATTACTGGGATTAGAGCCGTACAATTAATACACGGAGACAAAATACTTCAAGGACCATTTCTACTGAGATCAGCTGGGCTGTTCAGAGGATAAGCTAATATTTAGTATGAGTAGAGGCAGCAGACTGATCCAGAATAAATGATCCCTGTTTCCTTCCTTTCATTCACAGTGTTTATATAGTCCTCAGTTTGGCAACCTCATTTTGAGGCCAGTGACCCACCATTTCTTGTGATTGTTATGATGATCAACAGAAAATCTCTTCAGGGCAAACAATTAACAGATGCTATTCAGTCAAACCCACTGCTGTGTCTGTTTCAGGTTTCAAATACCAGTTTTGGGTCTTCCTGGATACAACACCAAACAGTATTACAAAACATCAGTAGCCAAAACAAACCTTTAACAAATGTAAACCATTGCTGCCAACTCTGTTGCACCTGTGTTCATAGGTGAAATAAAAGTGTCCCCCATATTGCACCTGTCTGCTCTGCTTTTTTCTGCACACACAGTGAACTTTCCAAGATCTCTTTTCTTTAGCTATTCCAAAAGCTATAAAAATGCTGGAAAGAATCAGTTGCCCTTTTATTTACATGTCTTAAAACTTGTAACACAGCGAGTCAATGTCAGCACTAGAGCAGTGCCTGGGGGTAAACACCTGGCTTCACTGATGCTGGTAGCGAAACTCCCATTGACTCCCATGGGAAGAGGACGTCATCCCAGGTCTCTGAGTGCCTAATGCCAGGTTCTACCCAATAAGCAGTATTTCACAGTTGGGGAAATCATACAACAGCACATTGCCTTGCCTGGAGAAGGGAATGTAGTACTGCTGAGTTCACTGGGAATATTTCTTTGTGTTTTTTTTCCAGACCTTTTATCGCTTCTAAAAAACGCTGCGTTAAAGGTGGGATGATGCTGGTTTGGGTCATTAAGGAGAGGAAAGCGTGACGTTTTCTGCTGACAAAATCATCCTTATACCCTTTTTTCAGGTGAGGAGGTTCAAAAAATCTAAGGAAGTGGTTTATTTCAGTCTCTTTTACTTAGTTATTTTTCACTGTTAAAGCCTTTTCTGTTTGGTTGTCATGCCTGCTCAAATTATTTGGGTACTTAACTTTTCATTCCTGGTGTTCCACTTCCAAAGCAATGTGTTGATTCTGCTCATTTTTCCTTCCTCACCCTCTCTTTTCCATAGACTTTGCTCAATTTTTCTTTCACATGAAGTTCAGCTTTCCAGTCAGCTCCATCAGGAAACCAGAAGGATTACTGAGAATAATCTGCATTGTGATTGTTCTTTCTGGGCAAAGAAAAAAAATGAACATTTTGGAACTAGAAAGCTTAAACACTCTGGGACATTTCTTAGGGGCTTAATTTGCCTTGCGATGAAAAAGTCGCACGAATGAAGACAGCAACGCCCACCTCCTACATGACAGGAACTGCTGAAGACCACTGGTCTCACCTTCTGCAAGAGCACACAGGACAGCAGCTGCCACATACTGCTATTGCTGCACTCCTCCTCCAAACGGTGACAAAACCGACGCCAGCTTGAAAATGGTGCAGGTAGAAATGCAATGTAGGACAGAAATAAAGTCGAGGCACTCACTAAGCAGAAGCAGGTCTTCTGCTGAGAGGTTTTATCCTATCTTCCACACTCTGCAGAATCCTGTCAGCCTTGCTGTTCCTTCATGAGGGGTTTGGAGCTGGGGTGGGATGCAGACTGGTGCTCCTCTTCACACCACACACAGGGTATAAAGAGTCTCCCTCAGCCCATGGCTGGCTTCATTCTCCCATCCCATGTGGACAGTGGTGTGAAGGTTAGAGAGGTGAAGGATGTCCCTCTCAGTCACGATCTTGGCATGTGGATCTCAACTTTCCTATACTTGCAGCAGACTAAAGAAGATGGCACCACATGGCTCTGAATAGATATTGTTGCTATTAAAAGGACTGCAAAGGGGGTTTTGCGGGCATCAATTCTGATTGAAAAACACAAACTCACTGGGAACTCCAACAATAAAGCCCCAGGATATCCTGGCATGATCTACCAGAGATTCCAAAGGGATCCTTTCTCCCGAACTGTCCAGTGGGTTCTGCCACTTTTTCATTTGTGCAGTTTTATTAAGCCCTTCAGAATTTTCACCTCACATCCTGCAAGTTCAGCACAGCACAGGGAAAAACAAGGACTTCAAGCCATCCTGATCCTAAATTAAAACCCCTTCAACAAAACCATGATCATCTAAGGTGTCTGCTTTCCTAAGTTAATCCTATAATGGACATTTTTTAATAAAGGCATGTGGTTTGAAAATGAGCTTTTAAATAACCAGAGAAAAGAAAGAACACTGAAACAGGTTTTAAAATGTCTGTGGAAAAAAGACAGGGTATTATTTTAAATAATTAAACACAAAGCTCAGGTGATTTGTCTTGTCACATGTATAATGTATGAGGTTACTTTTCTTTAAAAGCCAATGTTAAGGAAATGGTAGCATCATTAATAAATGCTACAGGGCAGGGAGCCTTTTCTGGGCAATTTTTCAATTCAATAAAATTTTCAAACTTGTATTTTGCCATTTCCAGCTCCCATATTAAAAATCTATTAGCAGAAGGCCTATTGAAAAGCTGACCATGAGCACAAGGGACTTTTTCTGGAAACACTTCCATTCAGTTCTCATGCCTGAACAAAAGCAGATTGGCACATTCAGTTACATACAAACGCCTCTGAAAGGGACCTCCCCCCCCTTTCCCATAGCCACGCGTTTCAGGGCTCCATATGCTGAAGGAAGCCAGTGAAAGGTTTGAAGGGGTGGGGAGACCAAGGGTTTCCACCGAGATCCTTTAAAGTCCTCATCATCTATAGTGGGAGGATTTCCCTCTAAATCCCTTTCAATAGCATATTGATGGCTTTGAAAGCTCAAATGGCATTTGTCAACCATCAGTAAATCTTGAAAACTGTTTCTGCAAATAGCCCAACTCTGAGCCTCAGCTTTTCCCATTAATCTGTACGTTAAGGCCACTGAAGACTTTTTCAGAGCCTAGATAATGCCTGGATTAAAAGGTCCATTCAGAAGGGAAAACTTTAGCATTCACCTTGTGTACATAGCCATTTCACCAGTGGTATTCATGGGTTGTTATTTCAACTCTGCATTTGTCCTGCAAACAAGACATTTTGCCACAAAGACTTGGTAGAGACATTCTTCAGTGAATTACTGAAACCCAGCCCCGCTATTTGTCATGGCTTGTTATTTTTATCAAGTGTAATCAGTTCAAATAGGAACTGTAGACTGACAACTTTTCAATTACGTTACAATTTTAAGAGTGGAAGAAATGTTTCTTCTAATTCAACAATTAAACTGATTGAAGCACAACCTGATTGCTTTATCTAACAAAACAGGCTAAAATTTCCCTTAATCAGATGTCACAAGGCTTTCTGTTTGTTTTATATTGACAGTAAAGACAAGAACTGTATAAAAATCATTATTCAACGTTTTTACTTTATGATATTTCATAAAAATGGTATACATTTACAAGGCTTACTGATTTATAATGTTACATGTTGCTTTGCATTTATATTTTACGGCAATACTGTATTAATTTACTTTTTTCCAAATAAAGCAAATGGACAGACTTCAAACCCTCAGAACCTCTGCCCCTTACACACACAAACTCCTTTTTAGGCTATGCTTGGCAAATTTGCTAATATTAAAAAAAATCAGACCCATCAAATTTCCCTCAAACCAGATAGATCTCATTGCTTGAACAAACTGACCTTTCACCATGCTGGACAATTTACTGTGAACATCAAGAACACCCAAGCTGGGGATCAATGAAGTTCACTGGACATGCCTCACAAGGCTACACAAAGATTATCCTTCCCTATAGTACTGTTGAAAGGGAGGTGCTTAGTCAAGGATTTACATGTGTGAAGTCACATGAACTACAGCTGAATGCCACACCTTGCATCTGCTTCTTCAGTTTGCCTTACTATTCACATATGTAGACATGTCCCATCATTTTTTGCTATCAGTGGAAGAGACATTCCAACTTAAACATGATAACACCCTGCAGCTTGGACAGGCATAACAGATCATCGAATTGTAGAATGGTTGAGGTTGGAAGGGACCTTAAAGATCATCTTGTTCCAACCCCCTGCCATGGGCAGGGACACCGTCCACTAGACCAGGTTGCTCAAAGCCTCATCCAGCCTGGCCTTGAACACTTCCAGGGATGGGGCATCCACAGCTTCTCTGGGCAACCTGTTCCAGTGCCTCACCACCCTCTTCATGAAGAACTTCTTATTGATCATCGACGCTCAGCCCAACTCACTGCAAAACTAACATGAAGTTCATCACGCAAGTTTTAATGGAAGGGTTTTTCTACTCCAAACCTGCCCCCTCCCCCTACCCCAAGTTATTAATTCTACTGCAATTCTCCAAGTGTCTTGAAGATGCCTAGGGAACTATGTTATGGATGTCTTGGCTGATTAAAAGTAAACTAGGCTAGATTTTTTTCATCTGTGGGTCACTTCCTGAGATGACTTAAGCTATCCTGCCTGGCTTCCAACCAACATGCCCCATACAGTAGGGATGGACCTCCTGTAGAGGCCACATTATATATACTCCATGGAGACCCCTCAGATACCTGCTGTATGCCATTTAAGGTACTCCAGGTTATGTGTGAGCATCTAAACGAAGCTTCAGCTGCATCAGAGCAATTGCTTTAACAAATGCTTAGGCAATTGTGTTGAACTCAGAGACTGGGATTCAGCTCCTAACACCCCTAAGTTAGCTGCCTGCCTGTTAGGAGCTTCTGGGCTCTTAGTGTAGTCAGTTAAATCTAGGAAGATTTATCTCTCTTCAGATAAGTGACTTTTTCAGTCAATGCTCTCCAATATTGCTTAGTCTAGACAGCTGCATTTTAGAGCAGCATGTGAATCTGGAGCTGAATATCAGTTCAGCTGACTTCAGGAGCAACCAAATTACAAGATAAAATGTATGCACTGTATTTATACTAGTGGTGGTCAAAAAAATTAGATGAAGAAATCTGCTTCCTTGATTCCTTCTCTGCAGCAATACAACTTAAGCTTTCTGACATGTGAAGCATACTCTAATGCCTAGTTGCTTACTCAAGCTTTTCTTTTAATGAAAGGAAGCAGTTTTCTTTATCTGGGAAAGTGAGAAGTTGTCTTTACTTTCATCAGTATATGTTAAGACTGTGGACTTGATTATTGGGTTTTCTTTTATGAAAAATAAAAATAGGTAGGTCTTCCTAGAAATACAGAATGCTGTGAGGACAATTTAATAAAAATTAGTAAAACTAATGAAAGTGAATGCAATTTAGGCTGGAACAATGCAAAGACTTTTGAAATCTATCTTTCTTTGTAACACAGGGTGTGTTTCATGAAAGTATAGCTTAGGCTGCCCAGCCTCACAGGAGTTTCTGTCTTGCAGTCAGATTCCTGTAGGTTCAGGGAGATGTTTCTGTCCCATGCAGATTCTTAGGTGTCTCTAGGTAAAAAACATCCTTTTTGATAAGGTTAGTGCTCAGTTAAGGTCAGGCTCAGTGCTTTGCTGATGGTTTCCACATAGCTGAGAACATGGGCAGAGCTCACACACATCTTCCTAAGAAATTCTACATAGACGTGACTTCATATGTGCGTTGAATCCTTTGGGACTAGAAACAAGTGATATCACAAAAGTGTGAAATATTCCTTGTAAAATTATTTTTCTGCAACATTTTGAGAGTCATGTAATTTCCATATTACCATGAGAATGTTATTTTAAAAACCCTTGGCCTGGTAATGAATAGGACACTAGGAAGGACAGCTTTTGCAACTAGGGTCAGTGTTTTCCTCCTATAAGATCCTCCTTGATATCTGGAGATGATCTGATTTCCTCATGGTTTTTGTTCTGAAAAACTCTAAGGATTTAGGAAACTAATTCCTGTGTAACTCAAAAAGAGGGACAAAAGCAATCCCTGTACTTCCTCAGATTTGTGAATAACAGCTGTAGGAATCTGCACCCTACCTCACCTCCTACAGAAAACGTGATGTAATTAAAGGTCTGCAACAGAATTGTTCTCTCTTCTCTTGGGAGTGCCAGGGGAACAACTTCTGCCCACCCATATCCAAGAAGGATGTGTATTGGCCGGGGTGGGAGGGGGAAGAAAATTTTCTGGGCCAAAGTAATTATGTGCTTGCTGGCTTTTCCCTCCTGCACTTTTCATACAGCAACATTCAATTATGCAATACTTTTCAAATAACAACATAAAGAGTTAACTACTATTTAGGAGTTGAGGAGACCATGGAGTGGGAGACAAATTAATTTTGCTGTGGCACTAAGCAATGCAATAACGGAAAAAAATATAGGTCTGAATCTCAGATCAGTGCTTTATCTATGAGGTGGTGCTGCTTCTTTAAGCAAAACCAATAAATATTCCCAGTCTAACTGCAACTCTCAGTGGTATTTCAATGAATGCTTCTACTTTTCTTTATAACTCTCCCATCAATTTTTATTTTTGTGACCATGTTCTCACATTGAAACTAACATAGCTTTTGCAGCTGACATCACATGGGCTGGAATACAAATACTCCAGATGTTCACAATGCCAACATATTTTAGCATGTAGAAAGACAACTGAAAAATCTGTTATGTGCCTCGGTTTAAGACTGCTATCATACAGCAATATAGGTTTTTTCCCCCAAATACTATTCAATGCATCTTGCTGGCAGGGGAAATTAATTTTCCAAACTCAGTCTTTAAAGGATATTATTCTTTTAATAAGAGCGTCTCTGAGATAGAACATATGCCCCTGGTTCTCTATCCACACCATAAAATGGTTTTCCCATTCATCACAAATAGCTGGGGTTTTTTTCCTACAGAAGTTTTTACAGGGCCTGTCTCTGTATTTTAACTGTTCCTGACACAGTGGATCCACAATCCCAATTATGGCTGTGAACTCCAATACAATCGTAACACAAGTGATAAATAGAGTCCTTATGCTTATCTGACTTCTTAAATATAACTTTCAAAATTCAAAGAGGTAGGTGGACAGAATTATTAAGCAGGCTGGCTGTAACCGCGTGCTGAACTACTCAGTTTATACAAAAGACGGGGAAACGTACAGGAAGATGTAATCCTTAACATTTGTTTAGTACAGCATAAGGTTACATGATTCTTCCCTGCATTATTATTGCATAGCACAATAGTATGTATAAATGGGAGGCCCTAATGTTTACGGAAGGTCTATCTGACCTCCAAAGGAATGGGTGTTTTAGGCCCCTAATGCCACCCCCAAAATACCTTCTATATCCCTGTAAATCAAGTTTTTGTGAAGTCAGATAGCCAAAAGCTAAACAATGAAGTCCAGTAATTTCTTCTAAATCATGTGTGATGGACAATTTGGAGATGTTTGCTTATGATAACAGGCATGTTACTAACGATGCACCAGGCTCCTGATTGGCAGCAGTCAAGCAGAAAAAATTACAGGAACCCATATTCTTTGAGAGCTTCTTAGTTTAATACCAGTTAAGATGGTTAATAAATATTTCCAAAACAATCTTCACCTTAAAGACAGGGAGCAAAAATGGGTGATTCTGCAGCCTATGGGCTTCAGTAAGATTATCTGAATGAGTGCTGTTTCCCTGGGTAGAGATGGTAGTTCTGTGTCCTGGCATTTCATCATATCTGCATATTAAGGGTTTTATAGTGAAACTTAGTATCTTTCAAGGCATCTTGATTTATACTTAAAGAGAATGGCCAAATCCAAGCAGAAGAGGAGTAACAGCTCCCAGAAAACTTAGCTGAGGCATACTACACCATAGCATCCGAGTCAGGCTAACTGTCACAGTTCGGGCCCGCAAAACCGCACAGTTGTTACCTAACACAATCAGCAGATGGAGATATCCAGTAAGTTGGCTCTGGCGTTTTTGATTTCACTATGCGGCCTTAGATAGCCTCATCTTAGAGCCTTATGGTAGAAGCAGATCCAGACTTTAATTAACCACTAGATTATTCTAATGCGATTGTGGAGGAAGATACCAAAATGCCTTGGGAAATCAAACAGCATCCTCAGAGAACGGTAGACATGTTTGCGTGGGATATGTTTTTTCCATAAAAGAGAACAGAACCTAAATATACTAAAACTTAGGTGAAATTAATCTTCAGAAATGTTTAGCTGCATAGCATTATAGATTAGGGTGTACAATGATGTCCCAGCTCATAAAGCCACCTTAATCAGGGCCTCTCTCCTATAGCACCATCCTATTTTTCAACTAAGTGCTTTCAGATGAGCCGAAAAGGGCTAGTTTGCTCCCACCATCTCAATTTCTGCTCTTCTTTTCTTTACCCTTTTCAAAAACATGAAAGCATTGGATTGCTAATTACTTTTATCCAGCCTATAGGAAAATTAGTTTATCTTTCTGATCGAAGCAAATTAGGCAGATCACGGCTGATTAGAATGCAACAGTAAAATCTCCATACTTTCTATTCCACCGCCTTTTCTCTCAGAAATGGGGCCTGTGTCAAATATGTAGGTATTTCCCACGGCCAGTCTGGACTCTGTTTCCAACGGGCTCTGGGGCTGGGACAATGGTTCTTACACAGACACTGAAGTTCTTTAGTTCAGTCTTTGTGCAAGGAAAGAACTGGTAACCCCTTAGCTAGCATTTGATGAAACATCTAGATTTACATATTTCCCTAATTGCATTTTTTGAATGTGAGTGAGATTTATCTGACCAGAGTTAAATGCCTCCTTTATTCTACCACCCAAAATACAGACCTATGCTGTCCAGGCAGAGTTGCACTTGGTTCTGATCCCAGCATTAAAATTTCCGTTTTCACTACACTGGGACAAAGCAACGTCTACCTTTACTTCCCAAAGCACAGTCTAAAGAATGGCTTGGCTACTTGCTTCCAAGGTGGCTGCTGCATTACATTACTGAATACCATTACTCCTTCTAAGTAACTGCTTTAAAGCAGCATTTTCTATCACCGTAGTATTTCACTATTCACTTTTTACCCTTCATAACTCATTTCCCTTCAATTTGTGTTCTATGGCTTTAATAGATGAAAGCCAAGCTATACTGCTACGTTATTTATAACCAATTACTATAAATTAACAGTAAATCTCACATTTAGCTCCATTTAAACATCACTATGCAGCTGCCCATTTGAAAATAAAATGGTTGCCTTCTTTCACTTCAGTGGGCACAATACAAAACATCCATTGAGCTTTTCCTTTATTGCAGCTGCCAATGCCCAGTCGACTTTTAACAAACCAACCAAGCGGAATAACAATGCAGCTGCAACATTTTATGGTATTTCTGTTAGTTCTCTTTTGAGACTGAAGGTGTTAATTAGGAATCAAAGAATACAACCCTGCCAGCTTTCTTTCACAAACTATACACTGGCCACTGCAGTTTTCAGAAGAAAAATAAATCTAATAAAGGGACAAAAATGTTGTTTGTCACACCAGTAACGTCTATTTAAGATCCTTTGATCACAAGCTTTTTATGTAGTCTTGTCAGACAGGCTGAAAATATTTTTTCCTCTCTTTTCTCCTTTCTTTAGGCTTTTCTGAATACTGATTCTAGGGTTGTCTGGAAAGGTGAAAAACCCAATAGTAACTGGAATGCTTTACAGGTTAAAATGGCTTTGCTGAGTAAGCCATCTTTAAATCAGATCACATCAAAATCATAACTGTTCACTTTTCTGATTCAAGTTGTTTTGAAACACAAATGATCTGTTCCTGTTACAGAGTTTAGTAATTCTGTGTATCATTTAATATTTCAAGGATTTAAGTACATGCAGGCGTTTTAATATGAATACAGTTGTTTTGTGGAATCTCATTTTAAACCATCAAAATGAGAGTTTACAGCATATTGTAAAATACCCGTTATATACTTATTTTCGCATGTGTACCACACAACATATATTCGATATTTTATTTACACTCATTAATCATAATCATATTAAGAGTATCGTATATTCAAAGGGAGCAGCGTGAAGACATTACCTTTAATCTTTAGTCAAAGTTAAAACCTTAAAATAGGTTTATGAAGTTAGCACAACTGAGAATTAGTCAAGCTTGCTAGCTTACCCAGCAAGAGCTTTCACTGTTAAATGCACAAATCATGCCAAAATCCATTAATCCTGCCAGGGAATGGCAGAAAGAAGCTCTGGTTGTTGATTTAATGATAATGAATTGAGCAGGCTCTTAAGACTACCTGCAGAGTTTTCTAAACTGTAAAACAAATAAAAAGTGTTTCCTAAAATTCACTTTACAGATGTATATACATAACAGTGTTCTTTGCCTTAAACACTATGTAGGAGAAGTAAGGTTTTCAAATACAATTCTACTTGTTATGTGTTTAATGTAATTCCTTATGTATATAGAATGTGATTATAAAACACACACATATATATAGAATGTGTTTTATAGGGATTTGCTGTTTGGTAATAAAGAAACACAGAACTGACTTGAAAAAGTTAAAACACAAATCTTAGTAACAACCAAAAGTTCTGATCAACATGCTGTATGTCTCATGTGAAGTGCAGACTGTGGCTGCTGTCACAGACACACAGTGATGTGATTCATGGTTATAAAGGTACATTTTCTTCAGTGCCCCAAGCGTACCATTTCTTACACTCATGAATTTTAGAGAAGTGAAACATAAAACTGGAAAATGGTTTAAGTTTTTTGGAAACACAAACATGTCTAACTTTGGTTGGAGTTTTTTTGTGGGTTTTCTTGGGTTTGGTGGTTGGGGTTTTTTTTGGCTTTTTTTTTTTTTTTGTAACATGATATATGATATGATAACCTATTAAATGTGACCGCTCTATTTTTATCTGTTTGACTTGTTAAGCACTAGTTGGAGATGCAGGATGTGGCTTGATTTTCAAAGCAAGCAATGATAACCAGGAGGCAGAAGACAATAGCCTCTTTCTGCATATAGAATAAGCCAGAAAAAGCCAATATATTTGAAACTGGCTGCTGCAATCACTTTTTACAATGCCTTTGTTTCTGCTATTGCATCATAATAATGCCAGTGTCTAAAGGAATTAAATTATTCTTGTAGAAAGATATCAAATATACACACACACACCATACTGCTGTCCATAGGGTTAATAATAATTATTAGAGTCTTACTGCTAATAATCTGCTTAAGTTCTGCTCTGGGTGATACATTTCACAGCTATTTCAGAGTAAGGTGGCATTTTCAACTGTAGCTCATATCTGATGAGTCTTCTTTCAATCTCTTAAACACGATGTCGTGTGGTCTATCAGTTAAGGGTATCTTTATCTTGGGTAAAGTTTGCCATTAAGCAGGCAAAGCATATTTATTACCTGTGGATATTTCAGTAAGGAGTGGAGGGGACTTTTTTCCCAGTTTTGGAAAAGTTTTTTACCCCGTCATTATTTTGAAGTTACTTGGTGTATAAAACTTCAAATTTGACTCACAAATTCAAGAACTGCTCTTGGTGATTGTTTTCATCTACGTCCGGGCAAAAAGTTTTCTCTCAGTTGGCTACTAAATTGAACAACTGTAAAAGAACTCAAGTTATCTGAGAATGTTCACCTCCTCAGTTTTCCTAAATTCAAGACTCACCTCAAACAGTCCGAAGAATCTATACTGTGCCTATTATAAGCCCCTCCAATGGAATTTTTTCAAGATGCTGTGTTTATCAACTATACCCAATTAATTAAAGCAAAACACTCTTGCTACTGAGCACATGACTACAACTAAATCAAAGATAAAAAAAATCCATCCCTATGGTTTTCTGTATGTTCATTTTTGCACTGAAAGCTGCAATGGTACAAGAGTAGTTGAAAAGTTTTCAGTCCCATTCAGATGCTCACTGTACTCTCAGTTGTCCCTGTCCCTACAGCTGCATTTGTTCAGCTGTTTCTGTCCCTACATTCTAAAACGATCTGTGAAATGAGAAATGTATTTTTCAAAGACCAGAAAGGTGTTTCTTTTTAGACTAGATTATTTCACAGATTCGTTCAGGAGCATAGCCCAACAAACAGCTGAGTCAGCACACCTGAAAGAGACAAAGCCTAGAGCAGGAGGGTGGGAACATTGAGCTTTGAGGAGGGGAAAGCCAACATGAGTATCTTAAACTGTCTCTGTTGAAGAGACTCTTAATAAGGAAACATATTTTTCCTGAATTTCCTATTCCAAATCCAATCTTCCAGAAAATTGTGAGCACTACCTTCTTCCAATTCTGTGAATTCAGAAACTTAACTAGAAAAGACAAGCAGCTCCCATGCAAGGAATTCTACTGCAGAAAGCAAGTTCTTTTCCCAGTGCTCTGCCCTGTTAAGTGAAATCAGGAACTGTTCTTGAGTTGGGAGAGTCAGGAGTCAGCATGCATGCTGGCACCTTGGAAGTTCACTTTTGGTCATCTACCTCTCCTAAATTGTTTCTCCTCATAGAACTAGCAAGTCCTAAATCTGTTACCTTCCACAGCTTGGAGAAAAAGTCCATTTTGGTTTCTTATGCTTTTGTATGAGGAGTTTCTGTGCTGACGGGACCAGAAGAGAAAGTGTATAGATAAAACATCAGAAAATAAAGCATATAGACCAGGCTTTTCCTGCCCTCTTTCTCATCTATTTCACTAAACCATCAATGTTGTAATATTTTATAACTAGTTCCACAAAAAGGATGGACCTAGGAACATGACAGAAATCTAGTCAGTGATCTGAAGATGAAATTTAGTCAGCTGTCTTGCTCTCCACTACCTGTACACTTGCAGCCATATTCTTGTTGTTAATCAATGTAGTTGTATAGGTTTGTAGATTTCCAAAGTAACTGCCAAGCTCATTTAAATGATACGGCACATAAAAGTTAATGTAAAAATAAATACTCTAAGTCCCAAATATTTGCCAGAACCTCCTTCTGAGTCTATAAACAGACATGCACAATATCTGTGTGTGTTCTATCAACTGCAACTTAGAAAGGAAATAATCTTCATCTTATCAGTCAATGACTTAAAAAGTGAGAGATGCAATTCAGACCCAGTAGTTGAGAAGCCCAAAAAGCCTTTGATTTCCTGTGTAAGGTGTCTCTTTCCTACTTTAATAGCTTAAAGATGGTAAGTATAGAGGTCTTAAAAGCTGTATGGGTGCTTAGAGATTCAGATAGCAAACACAGGCTTTCTAGGAAGGGACCAGGTAGTATCATCTACTGAGTAGACGATATGGAATTAGTAGTCCCTACAGCTGGGCTGCCTGATGTGACACCAGTCACACCATCTGTCTTTCCTTCCAAACACAAAATAGCCAGGTCTGCAGCTGCATCCAGGAGTATGTAATTGTCAAACTCCCACGAATATAGGATACCTTGGTAAAAAATCTAATGTATAACAAAACTTCAAAAGTATTTCCACTTTGACAGAATGAAAGATTCAGACACTGAGAAACAATACATTAGTTTCTATACCTTAATATATTTTACACTTTAAAGGTAAGACTTAATGAGTGTATGGAGTTTCTGCACTATACAGAAGCCCTGCAGTTGAAATCATTAGCCTGAAGATATACATATTTCTATTAGCCTGCATTTGTTTGTATCTCCAGAAAACATAATATGTCTAATAAATCCAGTTATTTTACTACAGATCTTTACCTACAACTAACAAAGCTTGGAAGTATAGTATCAGATCTTCTAAATGCGAAAGTTTAAGAACTTAAGATCCAAGAAATCCAGTGGTTTCAACTACTGACTTAATTGATGGTTCTGACAGATCTTCATAATTTTTCACAGAACTGGGAAATAGTGCTTAATTGACCCAGCTGTGGGTCAGTCCAAATGGGGCTCCCTCGCCTCTAAGTAGCCCTCTATACCAGACAATGGTATAGGGCAAACCTCTTCAAAGCCAGAGGACACTTAAATTCGTTGCTTGACAGTTTGGACCAGTGGAACAGTTCCCAGGATATCTATGAGCTGACTGCTTTTCTAAAAAGCAGCTTTAGGCCTTTTCTACTTTTTGTGTGAGCTGTGTTGCTGTCCTAAGTAACCTACAAAGAAAAACATTTTAAAGTTTAAAATGTTAAAACTAGGCACCCCTGCCAGGCCTGAATTTTAGAAGCAGCATGAACTCTACTCCAATATCCCTTACCGAATTCTTCTTAATCAGTATCTTTCAAAGTCAACTCCACCATGCGTTTTGTGAAATACTGACAGAGTAGCATGATGTACAGAACTGGTATTAAAATCAACCTTTTATTCATTTTAATAGCATTGAGCCTCATGTACATACTTACATGGTGACATCTCAAACTTGTTTTGCTACAGTGGGAAGTGTGTTATTTAGAGAAAATTGCAAGTCTATTCCATGTCATATGTTTGAAGACATTATTTCATGGTCTAACGTGTACTTTCATTTGTCTAGTTTGAAGTTTTATCCAACAACAATTTTAAATTTAGTCTGTGATCTTATGCCAGCAGTAAACCGAACCACCATCTTGCCTATCAGAACATTTAATTAGGTATTTTTACTAAGTCTGGCAGTCAGAGACAACCCTGTATACTGGTTTTAGTTGGGATTTTACATGAACTGCATTACCTACTCTGATGGATCATGACATAAAAGGAGACAGGTATCTGAATGTTGTCAGGGTGTCTTTTTCCACATTTAAACCCCCGTGCACTGAAATCAATCTCTGCGCACATTTCTTCATACTTGACCTGACACATGACAAAATAGTAAAAAAAATGTCTTTTTTAACCAGAAGTGAAAAACATATGTAGTACATCATTAAAATGCTTACTCAAGAATGATATGCTCCGAAGCAGCACTGTAGAATCATCTTAGTATGCCACTTTAAAGCCTCTTCCTCAAACTGTAGCTACAGAGAAATTCCACCTCGTATTTCATCTTCATCAATAACAGTGCCACAGAGCATAAAGAAAAATTTCAAGCTCCCTTTGTTCTCTATCATCCTTCCCACCTGCTGCAGCCCTGGGCTGCTTCTTCCAGGTCAGCTTACACAGTCATGAACCATGCCTTCCCAAAGAGCACCCAAGGTCACTGCAGTAGCAACAGGCCTGCTCTAATTGCACCCAAGTGGACTTACTCAGGCGTTTTGCCCGTAACACTGTTTGAAGACCTCTGTTCGTCTAACAAGCCAGGAGTGGCTCCATGAGTTAAACAGCACACAGATTCACAGGTTGCTTTGACAGCTCTTTAGACTCATCATCCAAAGAGTCACATTGGCTACTACTGGTCCAAGGCATTTCATTGTGAATGGACTTGATAGCACAGAGGAACTCTCAGATTAAGGTCCAAACCTGCTAATAAATGTTACATTATCAAATGTTCTAATTGCTGGAACTGTTTCTGATAAACACCATTTTACAGACAGAGAACAAACAGAAGGCTTATTTCACGTCTGATTTTGTTTCACCCTGTTGCAGCTAGGCATTTATGTAATTTATCTTTAATGCTAGCAGTGATATCACTGACTGAAAGAATATAAACAATGTTTTGCTAGTAAGGTGGATTTTTTTTCCTTTATGTCTTGCTGTTATTTTCCTGAGTCTAGGACATCCATCCAGTTACCAAACTCATACTGTTACATAATGATATGCAGAGTGCTTATTTTCATTTGGTCTAATCTTGATCAGTATGTATTTATTGAACAACCACGTTAATGCTGCCTTATAAAAACTATGAACACTTTAATACAAGCTCTCAATGCTGAGATTATCAAAACCACTAATGAATGTCATTTACAATTAACAACTCTTACTGTGTACTCAGGTAATTATTCTTTCACCAAATATGAAAAACACATCTGTTTGTGTACTCAACACATGGTGATACTTAGACACAGGGTGAGTAATTTCCCTTAGATTAGACTCACCATGACCCAACAGAACCCTCTCCATTAAAGTGTGACATACTAGGAGCTCAACCCATATCAAAAAAAAAAAGGAGCTTCAGTTCTAGCTTCACTGAGAACCAAACTGGCTCATAGTTTTCACAAACCCTTATCAGAATAGATTAAACTTGCAGCATGTGGAGAGCATGCAGCATTTCCCTATATTCTTCCCACACAGATATACAACACTGTAAATAATACCATCCAGTGAATCTGGATATTACAAATTCTTTGCGAAATCTGATGCTCTTATGGCACCGCTCCACAGTCAGACAGGCAGGAACACAGAGCTACATGACTACAACATGTTGTATCCATGATTAATGATAAATGTAGAAAGCAGATCACATCTGGTTTCAGGTTTATGGGATTCTTCACAGATTGACCGGAGACAGCCATTGAAGGCAGGACAGCTGAGGCACCAATATATACAGAAATGTGATTTTGATAACTCTATTTGGTATGACAGTTCTTTCTGTCATTGATAAATGAAAATTAATGTATCACAGAGCTGTGTAGGCATCCTCCAAAAAAAAAAAATCTGTTGCTCTTTTCACTGAATGCTATCAGCAACAACAACAAAAAGACTGAAAACCAAAAGACAATGCCTCCTTCACAACGTGACTCTCCCACCAGAGTATACATCCTGACACAAACAAGGCAGTAATGGTCACTTGGCTGTATGCTTAAAATATTTTTTCTAAAAAAAGAGTTGAATTTATTTATTTCATAAAGATAGACACTATGCACACTTAATGGCATATTAGAAGCTTTTCTGTCAAGAGTTGGCATGTTGAAACTGAAGTGAATTCTTCATTTTAATTATGCTAATCAACGCTTTTCCAAAAACTTCAAAATTTTTAATTTGAATTTATTTAGGCAGTGAAAATTCCATGGAGTTGTTAACTCCATTAGTATAAGCAGAGCAAAAGCTACCTGCTTTTCTTTCTTGGCATAAGTCTATTAAATTACACACATGGAACGACATGCAAAGATGAATCTGGCACTGGGTCTTTTTTTTTTCCATTCCCTATAATGAGTTATTTTAAATACTCCATCCAAATAACCTAAGAACTATGTCTACTACAATATTCTTCCACATGTATCTCTTTCTACACAATGGCTTTTTCTATTCCAAATGAAAGCTTTTCAAGTTATCAGTATTCAGGAAGCATTTGTTTTATTCTAAAAACATGGACTTCAAGATTTCAAGAGTGTGTTCAGCTAAGTTTTGTATGGTCTCTGGCCTTCAGGCAGATATGGTGTTCCAAGATCTTTGTCCTGCCCTTTCTTTTCACATCTTCTGTCTGGCCAGAAAGAAGTAAAGTTCTGGCACTCGCAGTACACACTACTCTACATGTGTACGGACAACACATAAGAGGCAACGTAAAGCCTCCATATGCTGAGAAGTCACAGCCTTCCCAGATACTATTCTGAGATCATGAGCTTTCACATCGTCCTTTTTCAGTGCTAGGTTTAAATAACACCATGTGAACCCCTTATTCTGCTACCAATTACTCTTCCATGGTGCCCCAAACTCTTTTTAAAAACACCCAGCAGCAGTACTGCAGACCCTTACCCTTTACCCCACCACAACTACATGCTTGGACCTACCTCCAATTAGTCACAGAGGTTTCTGACAGTAACTATACCAAGGTAACTGCATCCTACAAAGTCTTCTTGTAGACATGGCACAAATGTAAATTTGTACTACTGCCACTTCGCCCGAGGGTTTAAAATTGGTTGAGCTGGCTGAGGAGAGCCACATTTCACTACTCCGTAGCACCGAGACAGACACTTTCCCAAGCTACCTGCCGTTCTTTCTTCACAATGCACTTTTTGCTTCTCTGTTAATCTTCCTGTAATCGTATGTGCCTGTTGCAGGTTAAAGTCAATGTAGTGAGGCTTTATGCAGGGACACTGTAGGACCGGAATTTACTCCCTCAGACCCTTGTCAGGTCACACAGGTGAACCTGCACTTCTTTTGGCATTCTTCCAAATTCTTGTCTTTACACAACGTCAGCAGGAGTGCAGGCAATAGTTCCATGTTGCACCAAGCATATGGATCCTGTATATTCTTGTCATCAGGACAAATATTGCTTTCAGACACCCGCACAGACTTCACTTGTGCCAATAAGAATCTTATATACCTACAATATTCAGCCCACATAGACAGCCATGAGCAAAACTGAAAGGCATCCTTATGAAGAGAAGAAAATCTCGTGATTTCACCCTTTTTTACCACATCATACTCATAATTAGCACCTCATTAAGTGTTTTTAATACACAGATCTCCAGCATTTATCAGCCACCAGCAAATTAGTTAAACTCAGATGTAGGTAGTTGTCCCATCCATCACGTATATAGAGTAAGACTACAGAAAACTTGCATCGCATGGTTTGCTTAAATTTGTAAACTACTTAATTACTGCGTTCAGGAGCAGAGCTCAACAGTCTCGATTCCTAGATACCAGCTACAGCTATCTGATCGTACTCCCTATTCCCAGAAGCAGTTCCTGCCCCTTCCTCATGCTTCCAAAATGGCAATCTCTGTGAACCAGCATGTTTAAGAAAGTTTGGTGTCTATGCCTTCATAGTGATGAATCTTTCTGGACACTGGACAACATGGTCTGCACCCCTTCCCCCCAGATAATTGCAACCTCATCATGTGCAAGACCAACAGGAGAAAGATGTAATTTCTGAGGCAGCCTCCACACCAAACTGATCAAGGATAAGAGACCCAACAGCAAGTTACTCATCAAGATAGTTCATAACAGGTAACTTCCAGTGATGGGTGAGAGAGAGCTTTGTCTTATCTTGCTTCCTTTGCCAGCTATGACCTACTTCTCCCCTCAGGGTACTCAGAGACTCATTTACAAACTCAGTGAATGCCAGATCAGTGCAGTTACACTTCCCTTAATGCTGACATCATCTCACATCTGTTCTCTCATTCACTTAGACTAGCACTTATCACAGGATCCAGAAGACATGGTATAACTGGCATCGTAAGATGCCTATTGCTGCAGAAACAAGGGCTATGACAAAAGTTTTATTTCTGTGAAATACCAGTGCTGTAACTATTCCAAGCAAAGCAGACTCAAGTGTTTGGTAAAGAACATAACAGCAAAAAACCTGAAGAAAATAGAGAAGTATGAGTACTAAACACCAGCTTTAGTATTCTACCTTCTACCTCCCTTTCAGTAACACCACCATCAAATTACTGTACACTTTTCATGGGAAAAGTTGTATAACACAAGCACAAAAAAACCATAAGTCTTAAAGGGTTAAGTTTATACACAATCATTATACATATTAAGTCCCGATCCAGCACATACTTCTGCTACGCTTAAGTTTGGTAACATCAGTAAGCACAATTACTCCCAATAAGGAGGAGAGAGATTTTGTGTGGCGGGAGCTATAGGTGTTTGTACTGCTTTCGGCTGATAGCTACTTTTTTTTGAATTTGCCCAAAGCTTATACGCACACATGTCCGCACACAGTATCACATCTCCTGTACAAAAAGACTATACTTTTATATTTTAATGCAAAAGCTTTAGCAATTTTTATCCAAAAAAAAAGTTCCTCAGAATTACTTAATTGCAATTACATAACTTAATACTGTTGAAAGACAGTATGTTCCAGATTAAACTACTCATTTTACAGAAGATTTTGAAAAATTTTGAAAGAAAAGCTTTTATACGATTTATGATACACATGATGCTTTAGGCTGTGCGATGAGACAGTGCGGAACATCTTAGCGAAACTATTTCACACAAATGAGTTGATAATTGGGGAAGGGGATAATTGTTTTAGAATTATTCAAATCCTTGATCCAACAAACATTTGCACATGTGATTTCAGTGCAACTATTCCTGACACTGAAGTTAAGTATCTGGATGTTTGCAGGACTGGAGCCAAATCATACAATTGGGCCCAAACTAAGAGTGCATTTGTTACCAATAAAATGTTAATTTGGGAGTGGCTGATTATTATACTTATCACTGCTGGATAACACAACAGTTCAGAATAATTAATTCTTGCAGCTGTGTCTAGCCACGAAAATACAACTTCTCCTTTCTGGGGTTAACCTTTGTGCTGCCGTCACTGACCCCAAAACCCAAAGCTCATCGCTAAAATTTAGTAAAACACAGCAAAATAATAAAACTGGAAGGCGATACAGAATGCACTGTCTTATCCTTATCAAGCTGGGGACATACTCTACCAGCTCCTGGGGATCTGCACTGCTATCCCATTTCATTCCTGCCTGGAGTTCCATGTATTGCTGGTGCCTAGTATAAGGCTAGCTGGCTTGTGCTCCCTCAGCTTGAGTGATCACATCTCTCTTGAGCAGCAGCTTATGGGGGTCTATTTCATCTAAACGGCAAAGACACTCCAGGATGGTATTTCTACTTGGGCACTGCTGCCTTAATACTTACTCCCAGGGCTCGAATTCAAAAATTCCAAGCTGTTGTCCCTAGGCTTTTAGAGAAGAAACATGCTGCTTAGGACTAAAACCAAGACTACCATGAGTTACCGTCATATATAATAAAAGTCATTAATTGTCTTAGATTTTGTGCATTTTTCATTTAAAGCTTGATTCCAAGAGAGAGAAGAGGGTAGCACTCATTCTGCAAGTAACAGAAACGTCATTTCAGGCCCGGCACCTCCCCAACTACATTTCTTTCTTTTATAATTCTCCAGGCATTAAACTTCTCACAACTGATCAGTAAAACTGTACCGCAGTTTCTCAGGTCTTCCCAGTAAACACTACAAAGCATAAGGATTTGCCACATGAATTGCTAAATCTGAGAAGTAAGCACGCTTTGATCACATCTCATTCTTTTTAAAGACGCTAGGGTATTTTCTTCTAACTGAAGTCTAAAGCTGTTTTGGTATGTCAAAAACACCACATCATGTTCTGCCCTCAGCCAGTTTACTTGGAGCCAAAGGAACCACACCTTATTTACCATAATTTTTACTGGGAAAGAATCAGATCTGCTGGACAGTTCAAGGAAGGAAGTCAGGGAAAATACCATAAATTGTATTAATCAAGACCATTTAAGTAACCAATGGAGAATTAAGAAAGCAGTGCATGCAGATGAAATATTATCTTGGCCTACAACCAGAAGAAAGTGATCTGAACTGCTGCAAAACTGGTAGCAATTTTTAAACATTAGAAAGACAAATGACATCGGAGAAAAGACTGGGTTAACAAGGGAGTGCTTGAGGAAAGCCTAATCTCCGCTGGCATGCTGACTGGGAAGGTCAGCCCAGTGCACGCGTTCTCAGCTGGAACCAGGCTCCCTCTGCCCGGCCAATTGTCCTATGCACTTCAGATACCAACCCAAATTGAAGGTGCCTTCACTCTGCCAGCTCTTTATATTCCACCAGCTTAAAGACAGTTTCCTTTTCCCTGTCAATTTATGCAGCGTTTCCACGGAGCAAATGCTACAAAGGAGAGAGGTGGTGTGAGTGCCTTTCCCTGCCCCCCCTTCAGAGCAGCACAAGGCTCTTTAGGAAGCAGTGTAAAAAGAGTTATTTTTAGCACCGTATTCTCAAGTGGGAAGAGTGACATTCTCTTTTTAAATAGATTTTTAATCCAAGTTTTTCCCAAAGAAACTAACTTTGAGTTGATGTATTATGTTCTAATAATTAAAGCAAATTCCTTGAAAACTGGCAAATATGAACTTTAAATTGTTTGTTACTTCAGTGTTTCTGTACCTCTAATTTATCTATGGGTACATTTTACCTTTGCATACTTGCTGTTGTCATGAGTGGAGAGGAAGTGCCCTGCATTCTTTTCAAAAGGCAGATTTAACACTAAATTGTAAATTCAGAACCTGGATTCACCTTCATCCTCAAATGGGACAAGGCTGAAATTATTAACTGAAAACACATGGCCATCATTTAATTTATTTCACCTAGAAAGGCACAAAAATGGTTTATAAAGTTTGTAGTTACGTAAAGAAGTACTTTCCAAGAAAAGTCAGACATTTTACTAACAATCTAACACCTAAATCTTGTCAAGGGAAGTTTTAAGAGACTTCATAAAGTTTACTTCTTCATAAGAGGACACCTTGCTGTTGGAGCTCTTTGATAAACTATGCTCATTCTCAAGGTACCTTAGATGAAGACCCATACAAGCCTTCCATTTGCACTGTGAGATCTGAATGTCTAAAACAGTACAAACTCAGGGGTTGGTCTCAATGTTTTCGTGTATTGCTGACACAGAAACAAATATTGTTCTTATTTCATAAGTATAGTTAATATCTGGGAATATACTTTTTAACCTTCGAAAAGCAACTAACTTTTTTCCTTCTGAATTCTTTGTAATTTTATTTTTTTCTGTTTAGTAGTCTTAAACACTTTCAGATATCCTGTAGAGTTCTGGCTGTGCTCCACAAGAATATTTATCATCAAATACAATATTACGGCAATGAATGAAGCAGAAGGCCAAAATCTGTTTGAAGACTAATGTGTTAGGAACTTTATAATATGCACTGATTTCTTCTTCATAAGTTTTACTGTAATACTATCAATGTTATAATAGTTTTGAAAAATCTTTTTTTTCTTAATCAATTATTTCTATGAAGAATTAAAATTGATATGAATCAGATTTCCCCAAATGTTACTATGCATATTTATGATGCACTCAATATTAAACATTTTAATGCAAATAACACAAATTCCAAAATAACTTATTAATGTAAAAGGCAACATTCCATATGCTGCAATATTTACAGACACATGCATGCATGTCTGTGTCAAAGAGGGTAACATTAGGAAAACATTCCACTTAATGTCCCAGTTAAAATATTCCACTGAGTTTATCATTGAGAGTTTTTGATCACAAAGAACACAGCATCTGAACTGGTAGACAGCCCTGGCATTATAGTCAATTTACTTTTCTGTACTACCCAGGCACATAACTGAGACCCTCAAAATCTTTAAGAGCTATCTTCTATATTGTCATCACATGAGATATGAAAAGAGTTTTGGGCTTTTTTTTCGTACTTGTCATACTAAATACTCTCAAACAGGAGTTGCCAGGTTTTATACTATTTTAATAAGTAATTATTTAGAAGTAGGGTAAGCCTGAGGTTGAAGAATGGAGTTAGGATAAAGCATTCTGGCGTCTTTAATTACTGGCTTTGTCAGATAACTTTACCTCTGACTTTGAGCAAGCCCTTCTTTTTACCTTAGTTTTCCACATCACAGTAAATGGTAACAATATTTCACTCAGTCACAGTCTTGCTTTGAGAATTAATGAGGGTCCCATGTGCAAAAGACCTGCAGATCGTGGGTTCTTCTTTTCACTGTGTACTGACAGGAAAGTGACATGTTCTTAATCTGAAACAGGCACTCAGTGCTGCCCTTCATCAGCACATGAAATTCACATTTATATCAACAGGAATTGTATTAAATACATTGAGTACATTATTTAGCCTAAAAGTAAATGAAGAAAAGGAATGGAAAGAAACTCCTGCATTCTCCTTGTCAGCTCTTAAGTCTAACAGTTCATGGCAGCAGACACATAATCATAAACAAAAAGATTTTTGATGGGAGGCAAAAATTGCTGCCTGGAATTATAACTGAGAATGCAGAAATGTGTAGCAGGTCCATCTGAAGACTAAATGTAGCTCTGCTGCAAGAGCAACATCATAAAAACCATGCAAAATTCAAGCATAATGTATCATGCTCTGTACACACTTGTCCCAGCACAAAACAAACCTTAATGGTCTTGGCATTTCAACTTTTCACACAGTTTCAAAGAAAACGTTTACCTTTTTTTTTTTTC
>NW_010270217.1:0-2012 GCF_000690775.1 Eurypyga helias | reverse complement strand
TTTTCCCTAAACAAGTGTCTAGGTAAGGAAAAAAAAAAAAGAAATTAAGGAAAAAAAACTTTAAAAGACCAAACTCAACACAAGGTAGTACCACAGACTGGTTTTGGCCAGTGCAAGAACAGAATCAACAAGAGAAGATGGGGTTTTTTGCTGTAAAGAGAGTTAATGTGACTACATAGTTTTAATCTCCTGCTTTGATCTGAAGTAAAAATTGTCATAGCGCAAAAGACATTTTTGGTTTTCTGTGGAAAAAAACAAACCAAATAAAAATCAAGGAGCGTTTGGTTGGCCACTGCCAAGCTCCGGGAAGCAAACATCTCTATAACAAGCAGGCATGTTTTAAAATTTGCCATTGCTTAGCCATCTACAGAAAACGTGACTTGACAGTTCTTTACGGAAGGCACGCAGGAGCTACAACTCTGCATAATTAGGCAATAATTAATCAATGCAAGGATAACAGCTTGGTAAATTTGGAAAAGGGTAAGTGTAGCTGCCTATGTGTATGAACCAGTCTTTTATACTGTTCCACTGCACGTCTTTTATGCTGCTATACTGCCTGTAGGCAGCCTTGGTCATTTAAAAATTTAAAAGTCTGCCTGTCCCACAGTGCCTTTTTTTTTTTTTTTTAACTTCAGGGTGTACGTTACTGAACAGCACAAAATTCTCGAATGGAGAAAGACATTCCCCTGCTGAAGGACAAGAGGATTTAAAAACACAAGCGCAGACCAGATCACAATCCTACAGAGAAGCAGGTTACGGGAAGGATGTATCTTTTCATCAGCAGAGGACCACAGCAGTGGTATTTTGACATCATTGTGCATATTTATGTTGTTTTTCGTCGTAAAACACTCAAACAGTGCGTTCTCTAAAGTTTTTCCAGTTACAGCATGCCTCCAAGCAACCATGACTTTAGGGCATCTAGTTCTTGACACAGGGTATGGACAGCTTAAGTACGCCTTTATACCTTGGTTTTCTATCTTTCTGCTTATGACTCCCCAAAGCACCAGAAAACATTGTGTCTTGAGCATACCCAAAATCCTGGCCTGCTACTTGTGAAACCAGACTTTGTATGTGTCTTAAAGACTGTAACTTTATTACATATAGCCATGGTTCTGCTCTTCCATAAACGGTCATTCGGTCCTGCTGACTCCTGCCTCTTAACATTACTAATAGCTCTGACTTTGAAGCATTTAGGATGAAATAAAACTGATAAAACCATAAGATAAATTTCAGAACAGTATTTACATGCGTAATATTTAGAAGAGTCTTTCAGCTGCACATCCCCTTTTTAAACCAATGCTATTTTCACTAAAACTAAGCTCGCTCTCCTAACATATAATTTGTACTTAGATTTTATTGGTTGCACTTCATTTCTACCTTGCCTATGTTGTCACGTTTATATTTCTCTTAGAAAGGCTTTTTCTAGTTTAGTTTCATCTACTTTCAGAGATGCAACATATGTTTCACGTCCTTTGAAGTATGGTATTAACAGAGAAGCAAGCTCAGAATTTTCACTTCAGTGCCTCAGACACAAAATACTGTGAAAGCATCTTTACAGTAACCATAGTAGCAAGCATGTCAACGGCACGTCAAAATATACAGACGGTCAAACACATTCAGCAACTGACCTACTGTGTGCTGGAGATGCAGGGTAAGCACGACACTAACAAACTGCCGGGCGTGCAACCACAAGGAACTACGAAACCAGTAAGGAGGGTACTAAACACTGTAGTGCATCAACACTTCCAACGCACGAAACCAAGTGAGGCTAAAGGATGATCCTTTTGCCAAAAAACCAAGGAAAACAAAGACAAAGTTTTCCCCACGGTTTTGGGTGGGTTTTTTTGTGAATACAAAGTTTCTCCCTTCTCGCGGTCCCTGTCCCTGCAGGCTGTAACTCAGCGCGCCCGAGACGCAGGGGCGTTTCCGAGCACCACCTCCCCGGCCCGGCGGGGATGCCCGGTGAGGCGGGTACTTGGGGTCAGAGAGAGGGCTCCGGCGGGATCGGGGCG
>NW_010270216.1:8623-13962 GCF_000690775.1 Eurypyga helias | reverse complement strand
GGAGAGGCAAAGGGGGTCCCAGGGGCTGGAGAACAAGCTGTGCTCTACAGCCGGGTGGGCTCTTCCTCGCTGTCACTGCAGTTCCCACAACAGTCCTGAAGTCAGAAGGGCAAGGAGAGGGAGGAGGGAAGAGAGGAGCACAGCAAGCAGAGGGTGAGCACGGTCACACAACCCCCGGCCTGCGCGTGGGGAAGCTACATGGAGGCGAGGGGCTGGAGGGGACCCCCGGTCAAGCTGCGCCTGGGGGTTCACCTCCTGGCAGACAGACCGGTGAGCACGCAGCTGACTAGCGGGGAAGCTGGGAAGAAGATGGGCTCTGTGGACTACAGCCACCCGGGGAGACAGCTCAGTGCCAGCACAGCCGCTCTGCCCCGCTCGGGGCTCAGCCAGCCGCAGAAGCAGCTGAAGCCCTCTTGCTGGAACGGGAGTCTGAGCACGGGGCAATGCCAAAACCCTTCATGGATTCTTAACCCTTCTGTGTGTCCCCCACATCCAAAGAGAGGGGCGAAGGGAACTTCCCACAGCCCCCCTGGGAGCGGAGCTCCCAGCAACGGCGGTGCAGGGGAAGCTTTGGCTCAAGCTGAGGGCAAGGCCTCCCCCACGAAGGCAGCAAGAGCAGGGAAGCGGGATTAGTGGCTCAGGGGTCAGTTAGAACAACAAGCAGCTTGTGCTCTGCTGGGGGAAGGGGATAGGCACTGAAGGACAACACTCCTCTTCCCCAGATCTTGCCATGTCCGCGGGCCACCGGGTATTTCCCTGAGCAGAGCAGCCAGGAGAGACTGCTCACCTCTGGAAAGAGAAAACACGCGGCAAATCACAGCTCAACCCCTGCTACAGGCAGCTGCCCGTCCTCTGGCAAGTCCTGCCTGCCTTGGGAAGGGCTGGGTGTCCCAGCCCAGCGCTGCCTCTGGCCAGGGCAGCCCACTGGTGACACACGACTCGGAGCTCAGCGAGGAAGCTCCGGGAGGCTGAGAGTGGGTCCAGAGCCAACCACGCTCGAGTCCCACAGCTGCAAGCAGCTGCCGAGAGGCAGCAGACCAGACTTTGCCAGTCCTCGAAAGAAGGCAAAGACTGCTCTGGGCAGAGGAGACAGGCAAGCCCGCAGCAGCTGCAAGACACTTCCGTTCTTCTCATCCCTCGAAAGCACTGCTCTTTCTCTGCCTGGCTCAAGGCCTGGCAGAAATGCTCTGGGGAGCCCGGAGAGCCCATTCCAAGAGCAAGGTCTTCCTCAGGGATGGTATTGTTCATGTAGGAAGGGAGAACGCTTGCTGTTTGAGTGCCTTCGACATCCCTCCGCCTTTGTGACTCCAGCACGTTTAGCCAGGCCACTCCACCCCAGCCCCCTCTGCTCCCCCAGCATGGGGGGTGCCAGCCAGGCGAGGGCTGGCTCCCTGCAGCCTTGCAGGGGTGCCCCCGAGAACCCTGGGGTCTGGCCACCCAGCACTAGGGCAGACTGCTGGCTGCCTGCTCGTGCCCAGCTCCCTGCTAGATCTGGCCAGCACAGGCAGGAGCAGGCTCACTGCTGCTGGAGGGACCGGCTGGGGAGAAAACACAGACACTCTCTCTTACCTGTCTGCTGAATAAGCGCTGGAGTAACCCTTTTTTGGGCTGTGGGGAAGGCTGCCCTTTCCAGTCCAGGTCGGGGGGCACAGTGCCGTCTGTGCTAAAGACATTCAGTTCCTTAAAACACTCCGTCTCGATCATCTGGAAGAGGGCAAAGCTGGCTGCAGCAACCGCCCGTCGCTAAGGGCCCAGCAGAGACATCACGATCCCTGTGAGACCCTGCACTCGGCCACGGTGGGCATAAGCAGGAGTAGGCTTGTCCTGAAAACCTACCTCGTTCTGCCAAGGAATGGGCACGCTCCCTGTAGCAAACTTCTGGTAGAAGTCGTTGTCCGTGGGCTCCAGCTCCACCCCCTTCACCGTGGAGAACTGCTCGATGTCCAGAACATCCTTGCAGTAGATGGCCTGGGGCTAAACAGCACAGGGATCACTCTAACGCCAGGCAGTGACGCCACCACCTCGGACAACTGCAGCTCGTGGCCAAGCCCAGGCCCCTCTCCCTGCAGCCCAGAGCTTGCCTGACCCCTGTTCTGGAGCCAGGCACCAGAAAGAAGAGGGAAGGGGATGGGCCCCATCACCCCAGCTGAGCCACTCCAGGGCTCTTGCTTCCCTTGACACCCCCAGTGACTGGAGAGATCAGGACAGAGACGGGCACTTACATCTGGCTTGAAGGGGGGGTCCAGCATGCCTGCTTCCAGCCTCCTGAAGTTGAGGTGCTTGAAGAGAGGGTGCTCTTTCACCTCCTTGGCCCCAGCTCCTCGGCACCCCAGGCGCTCCAGAGGATCTTTGCACAGGAGCTGCAAAGGAAATCAGTGTCCTGGGTGGAGGGTGCTCCAGGAAGGAGCAGCCCGAGGTCGGCTGGGCTCCTGCAGTGTGTCTCTAGGGATGGTGTGGGCCTGCTAGGCAGCTGGGAGAAAGTGGAATTACGGCACTTTAGACCCTCCCGCGCTGCCTTATCAGAGACAAGGGAACCCGGCTGCCGCCAGCACCTCTACAGGGAGTGGCCTCGATGCCCTCCCAGTACATGCAAAGAGGCGGTGGGAGCGCGGGGGCAGGGACACACACTCGTACCATGGTGCAGAGGGAGCGGGCGCAGGGCGAGAACTTCTCCGAGTACTCCTCCTGCACTTCCTTCACCAAGCGCTCCACCTCCTCCCGCTTGATCTTCTTCTTGCGCTGCTGGAAGGGGGACTGTCCCTCGATCATCTCGTACACCAGGCAGCCCAGCGCCCACCAGTCTGGGCTGAACGTGTAGCGCTCGTTCTTCACCACCTCCGGAGCTACACAGGAGCAGGGGTGAGGGATGTGTGAGGGCAGGGAGAGCGCACGTGCAGGCACGGACCAGCGTTTGGTGAAACCAGGGCTGCTTACCCATGTAGCCAACTGTCCCCACCCGGCCCTTGATTGTCTGGCCCTCTGGCACGTGCACAGCTAGTCCCAGGTCCGAGATACGGATGTGACCTGCAGAGAGGAAGGGGCAAGTTAACGGGACAAGGTCAAGGGGCAAGGCTTGAAGCTGCCAAGAACACAGAGCAACCCTGGTTCGAGCAGAGGAAGAGAGAAGGACTCGGGCCCAGGG
This sequence comes from Eurypyga helias, assembly GCF_000690775.1. Classification (NCBI taxonomy): domain Eukaryota; kingdom Metazoa; phylum Chordata; class Aves; order Eurypygiformes; family Eurypygidae; genus Eurypyga; species Eurypyga helias. The sequence goes on along the minus strand of NW_010270216.1, from coordinate 10,820 downwards.
CTCCTCTTGACCCTGCACTCACCGTGGTCATCCAGCAATATGTTCTCTGGCTTCAGGTCCCTAGGAAGGAAGGGACTCGATTAGCAAGGAGCCTCTTGTCAAAGCAAAGGACACACGCAACAGAGACATCTCAAGAAGTCACAGAGAAGCAGCAGAGAGATGCAATGCTGCTGCCTTGGGCACAGATAACTTCTCCTCACCCTCTGCCCTGGAGTTAGCCCTGCAAGCTCTCCCCTCCCAGGCAGAGAGGCAGGACATGACAACCTTCAACCCTGCACAAGGAAGTGGCGAGCCTGCGGCTGGTTCCCTCTTTGCAGGTGCAGAACTCACTACAGCACAGGCCGTACAAGAGAGAAGGAGCAGAGGCTTCTGCTTGTCCTGCCCCAGGGTTGGACTAGAAGAGACTTCCCCGCCCCAGGGTTAGCCGTGCTATCCCTAATGCTGCATCCCAACCCGGTGAGTACAGTCATATGATCAGCTCGTTCCCCCCTCCTGCCCAGCTCAGTCTTGAGCTACTGGACAGCCCACCCTCTGTTCCAGTGTCAATACTGCCTGGGGAGTTAAGCGCCCGAGTGCCTGCCCCAAGGCATTCACAGCACGATCACATCCTGCAAGGGGAAGCTTGCTAGGCTCTCCCATCTCTCCCATGAGATCAGCTTTCTGTTCCCGATCCCCTCTCACTCAGTACTGCTTTCAAGCCTGAGCTTATTTTCCTGAGCAGACAGACCCGGCTGGGTTAGTAAGAGCAGCAGGAACACACTGACTTTTGCAGCCTGTACAAGGTCCCGCAGCAGGGACCAGGCAGCGCGCACCTGTAAACGATCCTCTCCTGGTGCAAGTCCTCGAGGCCACAGCAGATCTCGGCAGCATAGAAAGCCGCCCGGGGCTCCTCGAAGCCAGCCTCTCCCATGTGGTAGATATGGAACTTGAGGTCCCCTCCATTCATGAGGGTCAGCACTAGGCAGAGAGCATCTTTAGTTTCATATGCATAGGCTAAGCTCACCTGCAATTTAGGGCAGAAAGGCTGTTAGAAGACACAGCTGGAAGAGGGAAGTGCTCACGCTCCGACGGGCACTTTGCCACCCGAGCAGCCACTCACGGGCAGCAGCGCTGGGCCTCTGCCAGCACAGGAGGCAGAGGGGGAACTCTGCGAACCCAGGGAGGATGTGGAAGTGCCCGGCAGTCCCTGCACATGCCCAGCTTTCCTCAGACAGGGAGGACACTATTTCCCTAAACCAGAACTACTCCCCTCCGGGGGCAAGCAGCACCCAGCAGCAAGCAACCCTGGGGGACTTCTGATTATTACTCTGCAAAGGGAGGGCTCAGGCTGTCCACACCTCAGTGCAGCCAGGGAGAGAATTCCCCACCACACAGCTCAGGGCTAGGCTTCCACCCATTTGGCTGTCTGGAGAGACCGTTCTCAACGCTTCTTTCTGCCCCAAACGTAACAAGGTGTCTGTGAGACCAGATGGGTGCTTGGGCCTGACTTTAGGGGCATTTAGGTTATCTTCTGGAGACAGCAGGAGGTCCTGCCAGACCACAGCTTCTCGAGAGATTTGCAGTCACCAGAACCCTTGCCACGGGCAGGGCCTGCTGCTGCCTCTCCACACCAGGTGAAGAGCACGGAGGTGCCAGGCTGGCTGGTTGGAGGAAGTCATCCACCACAGCAAAGTGAGAGCAATTCCTATGTACTTACTACAAACCTACTGTTCACTTTTTCCAGGATCTGTTTCTCATTCAGGGCCATGGCCTCTCCTTTCCGCTTTTTGATCCGTTTCTTCTCCAGCTTCTTGCAGGCGTACATCTTCCCCGTGGCACGCACTTGGCAGGCACAAACCTGGAGAAGGGACAAGACTCGGCACCCTCCCGTTGCTGATTCTAGGGTAGGGGGGGTCTAGGTTCTGCTCTCGGGAAAAGGCACAGGAAGACAAAGACGTCCACATCCCCGCTAACCTCGAGGTTAACAAGAAGCCCCTTGTCAAAGCGAGGACACAGGGAATAGTGACAGGTCCAGATGTCACACATAAGCAAGCAGAGGGCTGCGATGCCCCTGCCACCTGTAACAGCACCATGGCTGGTGCCTGGGCCACTCCAGAAACCAAGGGAAGCCTGACAGTGACAGTTTTCAGGAGTGCAGTTTCCCCTGACAAGACACTGGGAACAGACCCGACCCTCTGCCCAGGCAGCAGTGTGGGCA
>NW_010270216.1:0-8584 GCF_000690775.1 Eurypyga helias | reverse complement strand
CGGCCCCTTGCCCCAGGCAGCAGTGTGGACAACCCTACCCTGCACAACGCCCCCCACACCCCCAGCGCCTGGCAGGAGGGGAACCGACAGATCCCGCAGTGCCCGGCGCACGGCAGCGTCCAGCGCAGAGCTCCCACCGCCCGCCCAGCCAGCAGCACCTGCCTCCGGGTGCTGGAGCAGCTTGTGACCGACCCGCACCAGCCAGCAAGCCACGGTGGCTGCCTGGAACCCCGACTGCAAGGGAAATGCCGCTCACTCACCTCCCCAAAACCGCCCTTGCCCAGCACACGGTACTGGCGGAAAGTGTTTTTGGTCACTGGCTGCCTGTGAGGCAAAGCAAACTAGAGTGAGGTGGAGGAAAGAGCAGGGGCTGAAGCCCAAACCACCCCCATGCCCTGGCTTGAGAGACTATGCCCCCCCAAAACCGCTGCTCAAGCAGACCTTGCTTCCCTGCGAGGCAAGGCTGGGGCAGCCAGTAGTGGGGCCAGCCAGTAGAGGCTGGTGGTGCCAAAAAAGGGCCCCGAAGGAGAGCAAGAGCAGAGAACGGCCAGGCCCTGGGCTCCTGCCACGGCCTAGCACGGGAAGGAGCCCACAGGACCCCTCCTCAGGCAGCTGGTGAGAGAGGGTGCAGGTCTCCCAGCGATGCTGGGGAGCGTTACCGTTCCAGCCATTTCCACTGCAGGAAGCGGTTGAAGTACAAGCTGTCGAGGTAGTCGGCGAAGGGAGCCACGCTCAGGTAGTCGTGGATAAGCCTAGGAGAGAGCAGAGCCAGCAAGGTTTCTGAGAGCTGTGCGCAGCCACGGAAAAGGCCAGTGGTCCAAGAAAAGAGGAGGTGAGCAGGCCCAAGAGCCTGGGTCCCTTTGCCATCCCCTCACCCAGCCTGGCACTGAATCATCTGCACAGCCCTGGCCCAGGAAGCCCACCCTCTGCGCTGGGTGAAAAGTGAAAGGAAGGCGCGTTGGAGGTACCCCTGTGACGAACACAGCACGCTGGGACAGGGCTGGCACTGCTAATTGTGGCCTCTCAGCACCAGCCTGGGCTGTGGGACAAAGCGGGACGATGGGACTCCTCGCAATTGCCCCTCTGCTCACCGGGCAAATGCACGCCCAAGGCTGTAATCAGCTGCTGAAAGCTGCTAGCAATGTTCGTCACCAGGTGCTGAGTTGTTCAGTTTCAGATGAATATCCAGCACAAAAGGCCACAGGGGATCCTGCTCCAGAGAGCTAACTGCCTCGGAGACCAGTGCCAGGGCTGCCCAGTGGAGTAAAGAGCCTTAGACACAGCGTCTAGACTGGAGCCATGCATCACGGAGAAGCGGATGGGCTCTTCCCCTTTCAGAGCTTGCCAAGAGCAGGCAGGGCCCAGCCCGGAGGCTCTGCATTCAGACAGCGACACTAGTTACCACACACAGAGCTAATGCTCCCCAGAAGACTGCAGCAAACCCATTGCCACAGCCCTGCGCTCGATTAGGCAACCAGCTCCAGCTCCTATGCAGCAGGAGCCGAGGCTGTAAGCCCGGTTTGCCTAACAGCTTCCGCTTGGCACCCCGAGCCAGGACCTCAGCCGCTGCTTCTGCGATGGGAACAGAAGTGACCTTAGGTCCCTGCAGCAGCAGCCAGCGTAACCTAACAGCAACGGTCACATCTGCAGCCAGTGGGAGAGGACAGCTGGCAGCTGGACTGCAGCTGGCAGCTCTGCTCTACGGAGCAGTCTGCACAAGACCAGGAACAGCGCGGCCAGATGCTGAGGCTTGCTGAAACAGGGTCTTCCCAAATGGCAACTCTGACCCACGGTAGGCTGGGATCTGGCACTGCAGAGGCTGCTGCAGCGGCTTGTGGCTCCCAGAGCCCAGGGGAGCTCCCTGCATTTGCTTTCCTGTAGCTGTGCTGCAATCTGCCAGCCGGGCCCCAGTTCACACAGCCCCAGCCTTCGCTCACCTGGAGGAAGGGACCACGAGGGACAGGGGGAGTTAGCTGCAGCATCTACCCCGTGCTGCCGTCAGGCCCCAAGGCAGGGCCCAGCCCTCCAACTTACTTAGTGGATTCCTTGAAGAGCTCCTTCGAAGGTTCCTGCTCCAGCCTCTCACAACAGGCACCCACCAGCTGCGAGGGGACTTCAGGCACATGGTCCTCACTCTGGGGACAAAGGGATGGGGTCAGACACAGGGAGCAGAACCCAAGGGCCCTGCAGGAAGGAGAAGCCCAGAGGAACAGCACACGAGCGCCCATCTGCTTTAGGGGCAGTGGGAAAAGCAGCAGTGGTCACTCGTGAGGCAGTGGGGCAGCTCTGTACCCTGCCCTCACCATCCTGCCCCCACGTCTGCTGTGGCAGGACACGGGTGATGACAGCTGTCAGCGTTCCAACTGCTCCGCTGTTGGAGGCAGCAAACACATCCCTCTTACTCACGTTTGGCTTCAAGTACTTTTCAATCAGGTGCTGCCCACATTCCTTCCGCTTCTCATCCGGAGCCACTTCGTACCCTGCCTGCACAGAGCAAACAGCGTGAGGAGCAGGTCCAGCCAGGAACCCAGCCTTGCTCTCGGGCAAACCGCAGAGCTGCAAGACCCTCTGCCCAAGGCTTCCCATGCTTTCCTGGAAAACCAGATCTCCAACAAACAGCTCCCTAAGCAAAGGCCCAGCCCTATCCTGGAGAAACTGCAACTCGCAGTTTCAGGAAAACCCTACGTGCCCACAAGCACCTGGCTGCAGCCTGAGCACCCAGGGCTAACTGGTCCATGCCCAGGGCGCTGAGAACATCCCTGCCTCCCCCAGCGCAGCCAGACAGGCTTTGCTCTTACCACAGCATCCAGGAACTTGACACAGCGTGACAGCTCAGGTCGTGTCTCGCAGAACTGCCGGAAGAGCATGTGCCCGATGGGCTGCTTCTCGCACAGGCTGTGGTAGTCCCGCTCTGCAAATGGGGAGAAGATCACTCACTGCCAACCCCAAGGAGAAGCCGCAGCCCACCGCCCTGGCCACAGGCAGCGGTGGAAAGGCTTGTGACTCGTCAGCTGGCTGCTCACAGGTCCTGCCAGCCTGAGACTCCCAGGAGAGTGAAATGCACCCGGCAGGGACAAGAGGCATGACCGAGCTTTTACATTCCCCTGCGGAAGGAAGGTCTTTGTCCCTGAAAGAGGTTTGAACTGCTGATCTGTAGCACGCCCCTCTAGTTTCTAGCAAGGGATCTTGGTGTCTCCTGCTTGCCTGGAGGCCCTCTTCTCAAACCTCTCCCTGCAGAGATCAGCCGACTACTCCAGACACGCAGCTTTCACTGGAACACACCAAGCCCATCTCAAGGCAGATCTTCCAGGCCAAGAGTTGTTCTGATGACTCTTATAAACCAGTTGTATTCCCAAAAATGGGAATACAAAATGGGACCATGAAAATGGGGGGCACCATTCCCAAAGATGTCCTGTTAATGCTGCACACAGCAACTACACACCAGCTCCTACTACCCTCCGGAACTCAGCTTCCCTGCCGATTCCTCCTACCCCTCTCGGAAGCCTGGCAGCTCAGGCACAAACGCCTTTGACTTTCCAGAGCATGCACTTCCCGCTCTCTGCTTTTTTCCCCTCCCCTTCCCTTCATAAGACGATGTCTGATCACAAACCACAGCAGGTATCTGTTACAACCCTTGCCACCGAGGGCTGCGGGCTGCCTGGGGTGCAGACGTACAGCCCTCCACCGGCTCACAGGGGATCTTCCAGCAGCCCCCCCACCACGGCATCGGGCACTGCCAGCCTTCCCCTCCCCGCGCAGCCATTTCTCCCAAGGAAGCTGCGGCTTCCTGAGGGTGCACGAAAGCGGGATGTGGGAGGGGGAGGAGGCCTCGCCAGCTCCGCAGCACCGGCCGGTTTCTTTGCGTCTGCAGGGAAAGGAGTTCCCTTCGGCTGGGGAGGACGAGGATTTGCTGCCGGCAAGATCAGAAGCTTTCAGCTGCCCTTGCCGCTGCTCAGGCTCACACAAGGTTGCTCCCTGCGGTCAGGGCACACAAAGCTTAATCCTGCAGTGGGCAGCCAGCCCACCGTGCCCATGGTCCTGGCCAAGCCTCTGGAATAGGAAAGGAATGCCTCTCCAGCAGGCTGCTTGGGGAAAACAAAGCCACTCCATCCCCCAAGCACGAGGAACAGGATCATCTGTCCCACAGGGAAACCAAGCAAGGCAGCTGCCACCTGGGCCAGAAGCACTTCTCGCGTGCCTCCCCAGGGGGAAGTGGGGACACGGGTGGTGACAGCCGCCGGCCGGGGTGGGACAACTTGCCTCCCAAAGCGTCCCAAGGTCACAGTTCCGGACAGTGGGACAGCAGAGACAGACAGACCACCAGCACTCACCCCTGGCAAACAGGCAGCACAACAAAGATGGGAGTTCAGTGCTGAAAACATGTCATGACGCCTGCAGGAAGGGCAGCTGCAGGCAGCGGACGGACATCAGCTGAGGGAAAGCTCTGCTGAGGGCATATAGTCAAAGAAGGAGAGAGGGGTTTGACAGCCCAGATGGGACCTGAAAGGAGGCCAGAGCTGTGCTCAGTGCTCAGAATTTGCTCCAGAGAGGCAGTCTGCTGCAAATCCAAGGTGAGAGTCTCCACCTGATGCCGCGAAGCCGGCCCCAAGAGGCGGCCAGCAGCGTGTGCGGCCGCGGGGATGTGGTGCGTGGGTGCACTGGGCTGCTGTCAGCTCAGAGGTGGAGCTGATCCAAGCGCTACAGTCCCACGTGCCCTCAAAGGGAGCCACCCGTCTCCTTGGGGCTGCCAGGACCTGGAAAACCTGGGCAAGGCAGAACTGGGGACTGGAGCTGCAGCAACCTCCCAATCCCCCTCAGCCCAGTGACACCTGCTCTGAAACAAGACCAGTGCTGTGCCACTCTCCAGCTGGCAACAGAATCCAGAGTCACAACTTAAACAAGCTCTCCCCTTCCCAGGAAGCAGAGCATTCCCACCCTCTGTGCCCCAAAACAATTGCACATGATCTCAGGACCAAGCCTGCTGCACAAACATTAAAACCATGAAGAGTACAAAGTGCAGTATTGAAATGACAGGCCAAGCCCTGCCCAGCTCTGCAACTCTCATCCATAGGGCAGAGCAAGAACCCAGCTGTGCCGGAGAGAAGCCGCTGCTTAGCGTCAGAAGCCGAGGTCTGCAGAGCAGGGCTGAGTCCCAGCCAGGGAGCCCAGAGGGTGTTAGCACGACTTTTGCACCCCAGTTCCCAAACCGTAACACCGCGCAGGTCTGTGACACAGAGAAGGTGGCGTATCTCTAGTGCAGCTCACCACAGCCTGTGGGACCACCAACGCGGGCGCCACGCAGCTGTGACCTACCCACCCATCATTTCTTCCCTACGCCCTCAGTTCCAACCGATCCTGGCTGGCATTTGGCTGAGACGTGCCCCGTTACATGTCCCTGACCCTCACGAGACTCAATTTTGGGTGCACAACACCCACACATGCTCACCCACTGGCCCCGCTCCGGAGCGGAGCCCGGGCGTTGCTCAGCTCCCGCCAGCCGCAGCGTCTCACCGAGGGTTTGCCGAAGATCCTCGCAGAGGCTGATGTGAGGGAACTGCAGCATCTGGCGCCATTTCTTACTCTTCCCTTTCCGGTTTCCGCCACCACCTGCAGGGCACACAAAATCGGTACCGTGAGTTACGGAGCAGGGATGTCTGACTGCAGCCTAGCCTTGCCAGGAGCCGGGAGAGGAAACACCCTCTGTCCATGCACACAGGCAAGCCCAGTCGAGGAAAACAAGTGTTAGAGCCTCCAGAGGAAGCAGAGGGACCATCCACACCGGCTGCTGGACAAAGTCCCAACCAAGAACATGAACACCTTTCACCTGGACATCTCAGTGACTCCCGTTTATGACGGGAGAGTCACAGCAGGGCCAGGAGTGCCTAAAGCCACAGGTTAGGCCTGCACAAGACGTCTTGGCTCCCAGGCCTGTCCTCAGGACCTCTGCATAACTAATCACCTCGCCAGGCCAAGCCTTCGCTCGGTGTGAAGCGCTTCCTGCTGTAGTAATGATGTTCATGCCACCTACTCATTCCCCGATGGATTGCTTACTCCAGGGAGGGGCTCTCAGAGAGAGGACATGAAGCTGGGAGACAGGAATTCCTGCTCTAATCCTGGCTCCACAGACAACTCACTGCATCGCCCGGGGCTCATCACTTCAGTTTCCCACCTGTGAAGTGCGGACACTCCCACCTTTCTCCAGAGATAAGTCAGGAGATCCAAGAACCAGATATTGTTCCAGCTTCAGTTGCTGGAGCAAATGCCCAGTGCTGTAGGACAGGGTGGGAAAGCTTCTAGATAGACCAAAAAATTTACATCATAGCAAGCACGAAGTACTGATTGCTTGGATCAGCCAACCTCCAGGGATTGCCCTCCCCCTGACCGGTGCCAACACACACACAATCTCTCACTTCCCTTTGGAAATACATTAAAGCACACTGCTGAGCTGGGCCAAAGGCACGGCTTTCCAAATTCAGGAGGGGTTGAACATCATTTATCAGCTCTTGAGAAACCCTTTCATAACACTTTCCTCCACTGTGGATGCAATTCAGCCCCAGACCCTAGCCGCAGTCCCCGGGCATCCAGCTCCCCTCGGCTGGGCAGGGAGGTGGGATGGTGGGACGGGGCCATCGCGGCCCCAGGCCAGCCCCAGGTCCGAGTCCCTGGCATGGTGTGGGTCGCAGCGCTGCATCTGCCCCGCAACCAGCAGCTGGGCTGCACGATTGTACAAACTCAGGAAGGAAGTGACTCAAGGGTAAGCAGGGGTGGAAGAAACCAGCAGCACAGACACCTTTGTGTCAGCCATGGCTTGAGGCAACGAAACGGACGGGGACAGCTATGTGAGGGCATGGGAGGACAAGCCATCTTCACCCCAAGAGCACTCAAGGAAAGGCAGAACTGCGTCCCACAGCACCTGGACGACCAGGATCGGCAGCTTGCGTTTCCGTTGCTTTGGAATGAGGCTCCAGCACCCTTCATGCAAAGTTCTCCCCGCCCCCCCGGGCACTGCAACAAACAGCCCAGCAGGGACCCCGTCTCCTGCACACCAACCTCCCAGCACCCCCATTTTGGGGATGGGGCAAGGGGTGGGCCACCTCCACCCAGAATTCACCACAAGGAAGCTTCAGGGCTTGGTGATAACTCAAAGCTGGTCTGTTGTCCCTCTGCCAGCAAGGGGGACAACGGGGAAAAGATCCTTCCCTGGCCAAACCCTCCTAGAAGGGTTTGAAGGAAACACAGAGCACGGTCATGCTACAGCAGCAGCTGAAGGTGGCTGTCAGCAGCCCCCCAGCACGTCTGGGGAGATCTCAGCCCCCCACTCCCATACCAGACCAGGAGGCTCCCAAAAAGGCTGGGCCGGAGCAAAGCACCTGGTGCTGCCGGACCTGGCCAGCAAAGCGGCTCCGTCCTGCCACACAGACTGCCAGAGCCCACCCCGGCAGCCACCAGACATGGGTGGGAGAGCCGTGAACGGGCAGCACGGCCACCCCATGTGTCCCACAGGCCAGGAACCATCCAGCACGAGCATGCCAATGGATCGTATCTGCCTGCAGCCGATCTGCCCACCATCTGCCAAGGGAGAGAGGCACATCAGGAGCACTGGGAAGCACCGTAGCAGCCGTCCGACGCATCAGTAACCAAACTCCGTGCTGCCAAAGGCGTAACAGGATCCAATCTTCTGGTCACTCACTCCGTGTGAAGCAGGGTCTTGTGTCCAGAGGTCGCAAATGCCGCTGTTTAGGTTTGGTTTTAAACCAAACCTTGCCATTGTGAACCATAACATCATGGTCCACCACAGTCACTGTGCCTGAAGTACCTACACAAAGCCTGACTATCAACCAGCTCAAAAATGTTCTTCCCATGTGAATTTATTTTCCTTGCGCTTTGCTCCCACAAATCTAATCTCTAAAGTCCTCTAACTGGATTTCAGTGGGCCACTCTGGCTCCAGAATGACTGGCTCTGGCCAGCTGCACACCGTGGGGCAGGAGGGACTGTACATCCACACCACTTTATGTGGTCTAACGAACTCCCCGACGCCTGGCTGAATCCAACCTCCTCTGCAAAGGACCAGGCTCCTGTGTGACAGCCTTCCCAGCTCTCTCCTTAAGCCATCCCGAGGCTTCGTTGCAGGGCACCTCCATCCCCTCAGGGCAGATGGCAGGCTGTATCCCACACCGAGGCCCTGGAACTCAGCGGTGACCCTTGAAGCAACAGGTCTGTGGGCCCGCAGCAAAGCTGCTGGCACTGCCAGGACCAGGGGCCAGGACTGGTGTGAAGGTGGAGGGGTGGGGCTCACCGCCGCAGTTTCAGGATCGGCCCTTGTGTGGGAAGCAGCAGGTAACCAGCCTGAAATCAACTTTTTTCTCCTTAGGGCACCCAAAGCAGGCTCTGGAAGGGGTAAGGATGGAGGCCGCCAGCACCGGCGGGGGCTGCAGGGCGGTTTCCACCCCGAGAGGCAGCAGGGCCACCCTCGGGGGGCTCAGCCCCCCCGGGAGGAAACACAGCCAACGCAACCCCCGGCTGCCCGGAGCAGCACCCCGCGCCGGGCCTTCACGCAGAGCCGAGTGAGCGCTCCGAGGCGGC
>NW_010270215.1:0-28260 GCF_000690775.1 Eurypyga helias | reverse complement strand
CACTTGGCCTTGTTAAACTGCATCCAGTTGGAATAGGTAGCTTTGAATGTTCAGCAATAAAAAAGAACCTCCTATCTCTGTGTTACTCTGGTGACAAATGCTGGCTGGCTACTCAGCTCAAAAGAAAAGATCTCTTTTTATACACAGAGAGCATACTTGCATTTCAGATGCTGCCAAACTTGACAAGAAAAATCCTACCACCTCCACTTTCCTTATTGCCGGTGTCAGTATGGCTTGTACGTAATGAAGCAATGGATACATGTCAAATCTCTGTGTACAGAGGTGAAAAAATCAGGACTAAGCTGACAAAGACTGACAGCAATTCATAAGAGCAAAGTAAAAGCAATCATTATGGTGTAAATCTTTTCTGACAAATCCCATGCAAATAAGAAATTACTGTTAATTATCATTCCTCTATGGTAACAGCATCAAGGCTCTCCTAAACCTGATAGTTCAATATGGAAGAGTTTCTCAAAGAAATAAGGAATCTGGGGATTTCTTGTAAACAGTAGAATGTGAAACAAGTGTCATAGTAATTGCTGGATGGAGGCAAAGTAGTGATTTACCTGGTCTTTTACTGCCCATTAAATCAACATGGGCAATGTACTAATAACAGCATTGGCAAAGTTAGGCAGCAGGACAAAGCAAAGACATCTGCCCTGTTTGCTTGCTATCAGGAATGTAATCCTGCAGTGCCATATTTGCATGCAGCATTTCAAAGGTGCCGGTACAGAAGAGTAGGAAGAATCTGCTGGTAAGGGACCAGTTGACACCTTCTGAGCATGGAATAAAGTCTAAAAAGGCTCAGAGAAGATGATTAGGAGAACAAGGGGACAACCCTGACTTTGATAGCAAATGTGATGAGACCTTACAAAATTAATACTAGCATAGTCTTGCAAACCACTTATGGCTTTTTTTGTGGGGTGGGTTTATTTATTCTTTTTACTAGTTAAAATGGACTGTTGTACAGATCTGGAGTCACACGTTGTATAATGGATAAAAAGGGTTTTTGGCTTCTGTTTATTCTGGTGTAATTCTTGTGATGTAATGGGATGCTATTTAACCTAATAATCTGTAGATGACCTAAAGTGGAGTTTGGAGGAAGAAGCATTCCCTGATAATGGTGGCTTCAAAAGACTGAATATTATCTCAGCCCTGGTCACTCCTCTACAACTTATTCAGGTTAAACCTTGAAAGCTTATGTTATTTACAACTAGAAAGGATATCCAAGCACTTTGTCCTGTTCTGATTTCCAATGTTAAATTACATTTCTACCAGTAGATTTTTTTTCTTCAAAATACATTATTTTATGCCTAAGTACATAAGAGTTTCTGTTCAAGTCCCTTTACCGCTATGACACTTTAGTTTACACATAAAAGACACACTGTTTAGGAACAAATGTCAAAGAAGCATAGAATGGTTTGAGTTGGAAGGGACCTTAAAGACCATCTAGTTCCAAGCCCCCTGCCATGGGCAGGGACACCTTCCACTAGACCAGGTTGCTCAAAGCCTCATCCAGTCTGGTCTGGAACATTTCCAGGGATGGGGCATCCACAGCATCCCTGGGCAACCTGTTCCAGTGCCTCACCACCCTCTCTGTGAAGAACTTCTTCCTGATATCTAATCTAAACATCCCCATTTTCAATTTAAAGCCATTACCCCTTGTCCTGTCACTACATGCCCTTGCCAAAAGTCCCTCTCCAGCTTTCTTGAGGGCCCCCTTCAGGTATTGAAGATGGCTCTAAGGTCTCTGGAGCCTTCTCTTCAGTGGACTTACAAGTCCACTGAATTGCATTTAATAGCATTTATGTGACTACTTATAACTAGATCAATTTACTGGAAAGATGTTGCAGAAGGCAACATTCCGAAAAAAACCTCAAACACCTCTTTTGCAATCATTGGAAATTTTATTTACATCTGTCTGCTTTGCCACAGAGAGAAGGAGTAACATCACTCTGCTCTTGTGTGGGTTGTAAATGTCAGGCTGCAGCAATTGCTCTTATCAGATGCATGTCTTTTATTTTTTTTTAAGTATCTGACAAGTTTTTAGTTGGCGAGTCTGCATGAATTCTAAAAGACACATAATTTCACTTTTCAGTTGTCTAACCCCAGTTCCTCTTCCTTGACACCAAATTACACCAAATGCCACCACAGATATTTTTACATATTAAGATAGTCCTTTTCAGTGAGACAGTTAGACTCCATGACCATAAAGTTATTTTCCGACCTAAATGATCTATGAATGTCTGTGAATATCTTGTGTAACTAAAAGCACTTAAATATATAATTTAAAATCAAATGGATAACTGAATGAAGAGCAGGACTAGCACAGTTGTTCTTTGTGATATTTTCTCTAAGCATTTCGTTCTTCCAGGAATTCCCTCAATCCCAGCTACTCATTAACATCTTCATAAAAATGATACTTTTTCTTTTTTTTAAGAAAAAGAATATCTTGTGTTACCATGTAATTACTACTATGAAAATAGAAACAACACACCCATTTCTTGATGCTTCCTAAAACCAGATGACGATCCATCACAGAGGAATAGTTCCTAGCAGGAAATCTTGAAGAAGTTTCTTAGTAACTAAATTTGTATGACTCTTCATGCAGGGAGCCATGAAATTCCAGGAAGGTAACAAGAGAACGAGGGCACTCAGCACGATTTTCACAGGATTCTTGAAGACAGCCATGAGAGGATGGGCCGTGTGAATATTAAATTTTAAAAGCTTCTTATACTTCAGCAAGACTTTAAAACTATAAAAAATTTAAAAGGATTTATAAAACCTATATATACACAGTCTTCAAAAGAGCTTGAAATATGTTTGGAAAGATCAAAGAGGAATATCTTACATTATCATATGACGGGGGAAGGAGAAGGGAGGGAGGAGAGAGAACAAGTGTCCGGATTTTGGTGTTACAGGTGAAGAACGGAACTGAGGATAAAGGTCTGCTTTTCACAGTCTTATCTGGCACAAATAGTTTGCCATCCTCACTTTTTATATCTATCTTAGTGTTACTTAGAAAATTGTAGAAGGAGGTGGGGTGTGAAATGCCTAAATAACCCATGATATTCTGTAGAAATGAAATGTGCCAGTTTTAGTGTTTGAATGGCTGTAATTATCATACTGTGGGCGAAAGTGCTGAAAGCTTAACATTTCAGTGAAGTATAGTGGGATTATACAATGCAAGAAGTTGATATGTACCTATAACTTGCACATGATACAGTGTGACATTAAAAGCAACAACAAAACACCCATTGCCTTGAGCCTAAAACCATATGTGAAATGTAGGTCTTTTTAAAAGGGCCCTTTATAAATAATGCATGCGGTATGTTGCAAGAGGCTTACACAGCAGCCCTTGACAGTTCAAAGAGTTCCTTCGGTTTTACTATGGTGAGTATATTTCCAAAATTAAGGTTCCAGAACCCTCTATCCTAAGTAATTACAATGTTTTTTCAGGATATTCAAGTAGATATTCATTAAGATTCCATATTTCTCTCCCTTTTTCTCTCTTCTTTCTTCCCCTTCCTAATCCCACGTTTTTAAGAGGTGATGTCAGGTTAAATTTAATTCAGGTTTTAAGTTTATGAAGCTTTTCTTAAAAAAACAACCAACCAACCAAAACCAAACTATTGTTGGTTTAGTGTTGGAAAGAACTTAATATTAACAATAGTTTAAAAAATGAATAAATAATCCACATTCATTGTCCAAGCATGTGGATGTAACTAACCCCCACAAAAAATTACAGTCAATTTCTCAATGTAACTCATTTCTGTGTACTGTTTCACTTTTGCTTTGTTGCTCCTCATTGATTTTCTATAACCATTGGTGGTTTGACCTCACGCAGGTCACAAATATTTCCTCTCCAGATTATTTTCTTCAGAGAAAACATGAATTTTCTTGGTTCAGAAATGAATTTATCTCAAACACTCACAAATGCTGCTAATCTACTATACTAAAATAATTAGAAAATATTACAATTCCTGCTTCTTAAACATTTCCACATTGCCACTCTCAACTCTTCTGTACCTGCTTACTGGTTTTTGTTTTGTCAGGTCTGGAGTCTTCCTGAAACACAGGGGCCATCTGTGGGGTGCCTCTTCTCCAACTGCCTTCTCCAACTGAAGTCACATAATAGCTGTCACCATGTATTGTACCATGAGGATGACAGATCTTCTAATTTGGCTTTGGTAGCTGCTTTTACGCCAGGCTCCTTTGGTGGCCTGCAATGAAGAGCCAGGAACAGTCTAAAAAGTATTTTTGGGATTTCTTAGAGAAAATAACTGAGCTAAAGGGGTGCTTGGTTATTTTTCTTTATTATATGAAACTGTAAGTAAACACATAAGGGAAAGAATCCAGTTGCTTCCACTGTCTGTTTGAAGCTCCTACATATTAACATTATTTTACTTTTAAGAGACATAGTTTGAGATTTTAACACCATCAGAGCATGGAAATGAATAACTATGCTTCCTTAAGCTGTTTAGGTGCCTTATATACTTAACATGTCCATGAGGCCTTCCATGATCTACCGAACATTTCCAGGAGAGGTGTGTTGCCTTATGATGATAAGGTATTTCCTCTCTCTTTTACAATTCCTCTCTCTTTATGTTTAATGTTATCGTACATAAAACTACAGTATCTTTCCCCAAGAATAATCCCAACACATTTTCCAAACTGTATACTTTGAATTTATTTAAACTCAGTATAATCCTATTAAGTAGCCTCTGAAAATGGGTATGTGCATGTAGAGTTCTGTATTTGTCTGCTGTGATGCACACAAAAGTGCTGTACATCATATTTATAAGCTCTATCTTGAATTCTTTCTGCAACTAAGACTCCCACTGAAGCCATCAAGGAAGTTACTTTTACAGGGAATGCAGACTCCTACTCAAAGTGAATAATTCTTGTTACAGACCAAGCCAGGGGATGCTGAGGGAATTCGTAGTTTTGCCTTTAAAAGTTACAGTGAAGTTTTGAGTCTCTAAGAAATAGTGTTGCAGGAGGAGGGTAAGGGTGTGCAATGAACAATAAAATAGTGTTTCTCTGCATAAGCAAGCCGGTTCAATTCTCATCAAATTCCTCAAAATCAGAATATAGAATGATGATTTCTGTCACAAAATGGAGGCGACTTTTGTAAACAAATAGGCAGAACAAAGGAAGCAAAATAACATACTCCCTGTGTCAAAGAGTATCTTCAGCTCCTTAGTTTGTTCACTCTTACTTACGAAGATGACACACTAGATGTGCTCACTCGTTTTTGGTTTAGACAAATGCCTTTCCTTGCTGAATATCGTAATTACCAGCGAAGACTCCTATCAAAGTCTCTTGAGATCTTTCTGTCTCAGTTTACCGTTTACCTGTTTACTGTGTCCACGTATTGTTCTGGCCTAAATATTCATTCATTTTGAAACTTGTGAGGTCAAAGTGCATTACTGAAAAAAAACCTATTGCAATATTTTGAAAGCAATTTTGGCTTCACCAGATGAGAATGGTTAGTTGCTATAGTAACAATATCATGCAAGGGGGAACTAAACATCATTACAATCATTTCTAAGTATTGAATAGCTGCTCAAAGCTATTCCTCTAGGCATAGAGTAAAGCAAAATGTTCATAACTTTGTTGTAGCAAGAAGACAAAACAAATGGCTCCTTTTTCTCACCTAGCTCACTCTGAGGGACAGCAGATAAGTCTTCCCCTCAGTAACATTCAGAATAACAAACTACAGGACAGTGAAAGGTAGCCAAGTGGTTAGGAAAGGTAGGAAGACCTTGACTTTTGCTCATTAAACACTTATCAAGCCAAATTTCTGTAGGTAATATCCTTTAAGTGCATATGGAGAGTGAAAGATAATGGAGAATATCTCAACTCTACTAGCACAATAAATTGCATAACATTTTGCAGAGCTCTATAACACTAACTAGTGTTACTACGACACTAATTGATGCTAATCAGTTAATAAAACAAACAAACAAACAAACCAGCAACAAACCAAAATTACACGCCCCCCACCCCCCCCAAAAAAAAAAAAAACCAACAAAACCAAAACAACAACAAAAGCCCAACACATTAATCTCAGAAAACTTGTCAGGGAATATTTTGCTATCACAGAGCAGGGACCATTGTTCTGTGTCTCTGGTGTTTGAAACCTTTGTATTAGAATTTAACTCTAAGTACCCTGGGACTGTGTCTAGCAAAGGATTTGATCACTTTCCATTTAAATTTTGTAATTTTTATGGGTATGACATTCATATTATTATCCCAGACCTCAACTGAGACATTGTCACCTTCTTTATTTTGCTTTAGGCAAGTCCCATTTTCTGTTCAAAACTTTTTTTTTAGATGTAGAGAGAAGAAGGATAAGTTATTCTTGCTAAACAGATACAGCATTTGACGTGCATTGGAAGTATGGACTTTATCATGCATGTCTGGATTAACTGTGCAGTGTACACACAGAGACTTTGACTTCAAACACAATGAAGTCAGTATGAAAGCTTTTCACAGTACTGGAATGCACAGGTCTAGGAAATACATATTCAGGGAGATACAAAGCCACCTCTGTTGGGAAGACAGACACCTGTTAAATCTTCTTTTACAGAACTGAACAGAAATCCCCGTTCTCTCCTAAAAGATAGCTAACAGTGATTTTTATATGTGTGCATATGTGTATATCTATAAATAAAAGCTAATAGATAATTTTCCAGGCATCAAGTTCAAGTCATATCTCCACTTTTGAGAATTGCCTGTAGTGAACCATGTATGTAGCTTTTACCTCCTTCTCTATCAAAAAACTATTCCAAAGGTGGGAAAGGAAGATGAGAGCAATTGGAGACAGTAAGTTGAATGGGAACGTTTCATTCTTAACTTCAAAAGTCTATGAGTACTGGTCAAAAAAAAAAAAAAAAGCGCAGTTAAATTTCTTAGTTGGAGGGAGTGTTCTAATATTTTAAAAAGAAGAAATAATTACAACTATGTGTAACTTTGTGCATTCCATGATACCATTGTTCTTACCTGCACAAGCAGATTTTTAACAAAATATTATTTAGAATACCCATTCGATCACCTGTACTTCAATATAAGTCCTCCATAAATGCCTAAAATATAATTTTCTGTTGTGTGGTTATTTCTTTTTTTTTCAGAAAGCTGTATTCAAAGAAACAAGGAACAGTACTAAACCATTCCATTTCACTGTTATTGCACGAATGTAAGACTTTGTGCCTTAAGTATCTTGTCTCCTCCTACCACATGTTGTAGTAATGACAATTAGTGTCCTGAATTAAATTTGTCACAAGGATTTTCCATAAAACTAATACACACTCAAGCTTAAGAGAACTGAATACTGAAATTATTCTAAAACTGAGGTTAGAAGAAAGTCCTAGTATATAGAATGTCAAATATCTTCACAATTACAACAAGTTATGTAAGTAAACATTTTCATTTTCCGTCCCATGGTTTGCTATAGGGGAATCAGGGAAAATGTTTTTGTTCCATTCAAGAAGAGGCAGACACAATAAAATAATGTAGAAATTGCATTAAAAAAAAAGAACAAACAAACAAAAAACACAGGACAAAATTAAAAAAGAAATCCAAACCTTAAGACACATGAAATGAATTACACAATAACTAGAGGTGCTGATACCAAAAGCAAAACCTACATGAATACATAGATAATTGACAAAATGTTATTATTATTTATTTAATGAGATTACAGGTACTAGTGCTTACTTGGCATTTATCAGCTTTCAGGGCTGTCTGTCACTGTATAAGTACAGAATGTTATCTACCATAGAATCATAGAATGGTTTAGGTGGGAAGGGTAAAAACCTCTCTACCCCCACCCCCCCTGCCATTGATAGGGAACCTTCCACTAGACCATGTTGCTCAAAGCCTTATCCAGCCTGGCATTGAACACTTCCAAGGATGGGGCAACCACAGCTTCTCTGGGCAACATGTTCCAGTATGTCACCACCCTCTCCTGGAAGAATTTCTTCCTGATGTCCAATCTAAATCTACCTGCTTTCAATTTAAACCCATTACCGCTTGTCCTGTCTCTACTGATCCTTGTGAAAAGTCATGCTCCAGCTTCCTTGTAGGCCCCCTTCAGGTACTGGAAGGTGCTATAAGGTCTCCCATACGTATGTATTTGTTATAGAGCAATTTGAAATAGTTTTCTTTTTCACATTAATAAATTTATCTACATTTTATTAAAGAAAGTAGAATAAACTTTTTCCAATTAAATGATAGTGATATTTGTTGTCTTTGTGTTAGCAGTCGTTGCATCTAAAGTGGAAATGGTTTTGTTAATATTTTTTTTTTACTTTAATATGCAGTGTATAAGGCTAATACAGATGTTTATATAGTCATCTTTTTTTTTTTTGAATAGTCTGAGAATGTCTTTAAAATGTCTTTTTTTGTTAAAATAAAATAAAATTAAAAACAAATGTACATTTGCTACTTTTAAAGTATGTAATGGAAAAGAGAGCACTGATTTCTCAGAAACGTTATTGATGACAGCTGTTTAGAAAAATTGTTAGTTAGTGAAATGTTAGAAGCAAATTTCAGCCAGATTAAAGATTTTATACAAAACCTGAGAGGATTTAATATTCACAGGGACAATCAAAACCATATATTGATTATAACAAAATTGCTTCTCAGATATTGATAGATTTCTAAAAATCTTTAGATCTGATGTTATGTGAAATCTGAATCTACTGACTGTTTAGTATAATGGTGGAATCCATCTTAACATAAATATGAAAATTCAAACAAAACTGTGCTGTTATTTACTTTTTTTTTCATTTATTTATAAAGCAAAATAGCCTAATTTATTCAAAACACCTAAAAATAAAGTGTAATGTTAATGTCCTTATCTAGCTATACAGCTGTCAGCAATACTGGTCATAGTTTAATCAAAATATCAGTACAGTTGCTGTCACTTAGCTAAGTAGCCCAGAAAATTAGATCTTCTTTTGCAGTGTATATTTATGATAGCCCTGTTTAATGAGGAAGCTACAACATATTAAGTCTTTTATCCATGGTTTCAGAAGTGTAGCAGATTTTCTTTCATCTTTTTACTGGGTTTTTTTGTTTTTTTTTCTTCTAGCCAATGATGTTATTCATTAAATAAAACTTTGTATTGTGATTGATCTCAGTAAATACAGTCCGTGCCCTTCAACTGTAAGAAGTAATTTAAATTTTCCAAATATCTGAGAATATTTCTATGGTGTTTTACCAATAAACTCAGATTTGCTACATGTTACTCCTTTGCTTAGTGCACAAAAGAACTTGCTTGAGTGTGAAACCAAAGGCACTTTTTCACATATCAATTCTCAACTTTCCCAGCCTTTAAAAAGGTAAATATTAAACTGTATATAAAAATTGTGTAACTTCACTATAATTATGCAATCAGGTGACAATTGTCATGCTTCACAAATGGGTAAGAAATACCTAATGTATTTAATGCGTATGGATTTTGTAACCTTTACCTTTTTTTAATCAGAATCTCTCACAGGTAAATCCTGTAAACTACAAAATCTGGTTTACAAGTCATTGAAAAAGTCAAAGAAATTAAATAGCCTGTCTTTCTGTGACTGATTTCTTTCCACCTTTCCTCCATAACTACAACTTCCAGAAAGATACAAAGAGCTTGCATTCTTTTACTCCTACCCTGCTTCTCCTTCTTACCTCTATTTCTTTTACCTTCTTTCTTTTTTTCAAATTTTATTTATTTTGTTTAACTTAGTATCTTTCACATAATCTTAATTCTGGACAAGGGAAGAAAGGTCTAGAAGAAAACAATGTAACATGGAAATAAACTCTCTATTATCTCTCACTCCTGCATTATAGGGCTCTGCTCGCTTTGTGTGTTATAGTACCATTAATTTCTCTAATTTTGAACTCTTTTTTCTTTTAAAGGAGTATAAAAAAAATCTGTTGTTGCTTATCATATCTCTTAAAAGTGTTTTCATAACCTGAAGCAATTTATTTGTCCAAATTCAGTTTGGGTGCTGGTGTGGCTTCCATGGAAAACACCATCCATGAAGTAGTTAGTGTCCTCTTATTCTCTACTAATGAAGAGTCCTCAATTTCATTACTTGACGTCATAAATAATCCCATCTTCCTGAACTATCTCCACAGAAATCCTACCAATCTAACCCATTTTTGTCTTTTAAATTTGGGCTAATTCTTGGTGTTGATAAACCTTCTGCTTATAAGGTAACAAGGTTAGACACGTGATCTTCCTGATCTGTGATCAACTGAACAGTCATCTTCTCTTTCCTTGTCTACACTTGGTTTCTGAATATTGCTTTACAACAATAAATTCTAAATGGTTTGTTACATGTTTCAGAGAGCAATACCAGCTTACAAATTTAATTGCTCATATTAGAATTTTTACTAAGACTTGATTTCACGAAGTTTGGCATCTTTGTGAAATAATATTCAGGTAATATAAAATAGCTATAAAAAGGACAGCTACTTTTTTTGTTTGTTTTGGTTTTGGGAGTTTTTTGTTTGTTTTGGTTTGGATTTTTTACAAATGGAAAGAAAATACAATTAGCATAGCTGTGTTTACATGATGGTTGCAAAGCAAGACACTGTGCTTTTTATTTTTATATAGGTGCATTGATTTACTATGAAATTATATATCTACTGGTCATAATGTTCTTCAGAATAAACTCCCTGACAGTAACATTTATGATAGCATAGGGTTATTAATTCTAGTACCTGGATGAATAAATCCTAGAAGTGATACAAAATCACCAGGGAGTCAGGAGGAATTATTGCTGAACCAATTAAACTAACAAAATTATTAGTGCATCCTTACATCTACAATTTTTTTCTGGTGTACAGGGAGATGTTATCCCTTTCAGTAGAGAATAAAATTTCATTGCTTCTAATCGTAAAGTTAGTCTAAACCTACATTGAATAAAGATTTGGGGACTTCTGTCCACATGATATGTAAGCAGAAGGACATAGCTCTTTCTAGAGATGACTGCAGAAATATTTCACAGGAAAAACAGAACCTAGTATCAGCTTTCGCCTAAGGACTTCATACCTCTGTTGTTATTTCAGAAGAATTAGCAAGTTAGGTAGCACAATTAATTATGGCAGAACTTTAACAAAACTTTAACTATGGTTTATTAAAGATTCAGAGCATGTCTATGCTTGACATACGTATGTTTACATTTCAATATACTTTGACATTGTTTCTAAATTATTAACTATTCTGTGATCATAACTGGTTAACTAGATGGAATTCTAATGATAAGACTAAGCATAGTCTAATACAAAGATATGAAATAGAAGGTTTGATTAACAATGAAAATTACAACATATCATCTTTCATTGTAATTATAGATACAGTTGATCTTTGAAATGAGGAAAAAAAGACATTCATTTCAGAATGCCAATGTTGACGTAAACAAAACACATTTTCTGACATATCGTTATTGGCCTAGAGGAAAAAATCCACTGAAGGAAAGATGCTAAACCCTATAATTCAGATGAATGCAGAATAAACTGCGATTTATGTTTTCACATTTATTGTAAAATAATTGATCATGAATAGTGTATTGTGAAAAGTCCAGTTCTCTGCATCTAAGTGATTAATGTTTAGTTGTGATAACCATTTCATAATTGGGAGTCAAAATAAACTCTTCCAGATTGTAAACTGGAAAATTCGGTTTTTTTGTAGACCATGAGTACAAGGAGTTTGTATGTCCAACTCAAGACAGACTTCCTCTAGTTATTCAGCTTTAAAATCTTGTCTTGAATTGACCTGAAGATCCTACAGATAAGAAACACAGTAGAACTAGCAGTCTGAAAAAAATTCTGTGTTAATTTCCAGTGGTGAAATGTCATTGGCTCCACAGCATTTTCACTGGGATAGTTCATATCTTGTCAGTCAAATGTAAGGAGAAGTGAAAAGGGAGACTTCAGACAATTTGCTACTTCAAGATGTAGTTTGAGTCAATGCCTGGTTTTACACATTTTTCAAATGCACCCACAAAAATATGTTGCATTAACACAGTGAGAAGGATCATTATATTCAGGAAATGCGCTTCTCCGGATGTCAGGATCCTTCTGTAATCATTCAGTCCTACTATCAGACTGAAGCTAACAGAATCTGTGCTGATTACCTGAAGCAGTCTGTGGAAAAGAGAAGTGGGATGTAAAGCTTACATGGTAAATACAAACCCAATATCAAGATGTGTCTAGGAAAGATGAAAAGGCTATGAATGCTGAAGGACAGTTTGTGTTTTGAGAGGTGTAACTTCTGACCATGATATAACAACACTGTAATTTGGCCATCCTTCATCCTTCATCCTTCATCCTACATCCTTCTCCAACAAGCTGGGGAGCTGGCAGAGAGGAAAGTTGTGTCTTCCCAAATGTCTCACAGGAGCACATCAGGCACAGTGGGTTCTGCTGTGTATTTCTGAGGTTGCCTGCTTATCTAAATATTCATTCAACTTGAAACCTGTATTGGGAATCTGTATCACAGATTCCAGTATGGATTATGGGAAGTGTGTGTCAAAAAAAGACCAAAAAAAAAAAAAAATCAGAAATAATGTTTTTTTTTTAGGGAAAGTAAGAGTCTTTTCATGAGACTAGCCTAAAACACAGCAACTTACTGAAATAACTTAAATACATTTAATATTGCTCTAAGTTGGTGTTTGAGGCCTTCTTTGTGGTTTTCTACATGGTCGTTGCATTGATGTGTTTGAGAATGGTAAGTTTGTAAGCATGCAGTGCACAGTTCAACACTTGATTTTCTTTAAAAGTCTCTGTAGAAAGCACACCATTAGCCATTGATGTCCTATGGCAGATAACTGCTCTAGAGTTTTCCTCATGACCATTTAACAAGTCTTAAAAATCCTATACTGATAAGGCTTAAGTTTAGAAATGTATATTGCAATTAAATTAATTATGTTGTTTACCTGAAGAGCTTTCTGCAGGGCAGTGTTATCAAAACAGAGTGTTAAGGAAACCTTATCTTCATTATATTTTTGGAAATATTAAAAGATAAGTAAGAGCTGAGAATAAAAACCCAAAATTATTTATCTGTAGCGATATTTTTCCTGTTCTTTATTAAAATAAACATTTGAAGAAATACGTGTTTTAACAGAACTTTCTAAACTTTTCCCTAGAATAGGTTTCTAACTTGCTACACAAATATGTCATAGGCATCAATCAATATGTATGTGTTCCAGAATTAATACTGATATTCCTTTAGGGAAAAAAAAAAAAAAAAACCAATATAAAAAGGTATATTTTCATAAGCAAAAAATTGTAATAATTAAAAACTTACATGTAATAGCTAAAACTTCATTTTAATAATTTAGCTTATTTTATGTTTGGCATGTTGGTTTCATTGAACCTCTTTCTATGTAGAATAGAATTTAATGAAAATTAATATGTTCCATGTGCTCAAATGGTAAATCATCGGATCATAGAATCATAGAATGGTTTGGGTTGGAAGGGACCTTAAAGATAATCTAGTTCCAACCTCCCTGCCATGGGAGGTTCCACTAGACCAGGCTGCTGAACAGCCTCATCCAGCCCGGCCTTGAAGATGGCCAGGAATGAGGCATCCACAACTTCTCTGGGAAACCTCTTCCAACACCTCACCACCCTCTTCAGGAAGAACTTCTTCCTGCTGTCCAATCTAAACCTCCCCACTTTCAATTTAAACCCGTTAGCCCTTGTCCTGTCACTACAGACCCTTGTAAAAAGTCCTCTCACAGCTTCCTTGTAGCCCCTTCAGGTACTGGAAGGCTGCAATGAGGTCTCCTCGGAGCCTTCTCTTCTCCAGGTTGAACAAGCCCAATTGTCTCAGCCTTTCATCATAGCAGAGGTGCTCCAGCCCTCTGGGCATCTTTGTGGCCTCCTCTGGACTCTCTCCAACCAGTCTATATCCTTCTGATGTTGAGGGCTCCACATCTGGATGCAGTATTCCAGGTGGGGTCCCACAAGAGCAGAGTAGAGGGGGATAATCACCTTCCTCGACCTGCTGGCAACACTTCTCCTGATACAGCCCAGGATATGATGGGTTTTCTGAGTTGCCAGTGCGCACTGCCAGCTCATGTTCAGCTTTTCATCCACCAGTACTCTCAAGTCCTTCTCAGGGCTGCTCTCTATCCATTCTCCACCCAGCCTGTACTTGTGCTTGGGATTGCTCCAACCCAGGTGAGGGACATTGTACTTGGCCTTGTTGAACTTCATGAGTTTGGCAGTGGCCCACCTCTTCAGCCCGTCCAGGTCCCTCTGGATGGCATCCCTTCCCTCCAGCGTGTCGACCACGCTACACAGCTTGGTCTCATCAGCAATCTTGCTGAGGGTGCACTCGATGCCATCATCCATGTCACTGATGAAGACTTTAAACAGTACAGGTCCCAACACCAACCCCTGAGAAGCGCTGCTCGTTACTTGTCTCCAGTGAGACATTGAGCCACTGACCACCACTCTCTGAGTGTGACCATCCAGTCAGTTCCTTATCCATCGAGCAGTCCATCCGTCAAATCCATGTCTCTCTAGTTTCGAGACAATGATATCGTGTAGGAAGATCTGAAGTCAGAAAGTATTAACACACACACCCCACTCCCCCCCAAGAAATAGCCATCAAAGTCAAGGACTCAGATATTCAGGTGTCAGTACAAGAAAACAGCAAAATTATTGTGAAGCTTTCAGTGTGGGAAGTTCCATAGTGAAGAACTATTCCCTGTTCTTGAGTGCACCTTTTAGGTCCTGCTTTATTTTCACACTCCTCCCCAGGGGCTCAGACTATGATTCAGGGCACTTAGAGGGCTGTAGCTTTCTTATTCTGCATGCAGAAGCTCATCCTTTCTTGCTGTGAGGGTTAACAGTTTTTCCTGTGAGTGGTGTTTTCGATAGTCTTCTGGATATCAGAGGAATTGGGACAGAAACAGCAGAAGCCAGAGAACCCTACATCTGCTATCATTTCCCTACTGAATACAATGATGTACTTTTCATCTTGTTTGTTTTTAAATTATTTTATTCTGTATATATCCCAGTATGATAAAGGCATTACATCAAATATACTTCAGCTCTGTAGTATAAAAGAGAGGGAAATAATAAAGAAAATGTCCACAGGGGAATGATTATATTTATATATGAATGTAACATACAAAATGTTTATGTACTACTGAGATTTAAATTTCCATATCTGACATATTTGTGATTTGTTTTTCTTTGATTACATCCTGAGAAACAGCATGAGGAATGTATGCTGTTAGCAGCTGATACATTGAATGTAATGTTTAATAATTTTAAAATATACTAAAAATATTTAATATTTTCTTGTGCTTTCTTCTGTAAAATGTTGAAATGAAGGCCAATGAAGCATCTTTTTTCTTCTTTTAATACCTTAGGAATGCAAGAGAATATGCACGTGACATACTGGGCTGATTCAAGCATTTTGCTGCATTAGCATAAACATTTCTTTTTGAAAACACGTGCATAAAAAGCACAGCAGGATTGTAAATTTGGCATTACCATGCCCCAGAGGGCTTATGCTTATGTAGCAGCACTAGGAAATGAGACCCTTCTTGCAAAAATAGAATTTTGCTCTATAAAGACAATTTGACAGTGGTATTTGGCAAGTATAAAGGGGTTTGCCAGTTGAGAAGCTCTGCAGGACCAGGTTCTGTATCTCCATGGTATGTAATAAAGGAAGGAATCTGTGTACAATTATTTAATATTGCAGATGCTACTGCTGTAAAAGAGGGATATTTTTGTAGTAATTACCCCTTCTGTTTCCATCCCTTATGCTTTACCAGAATGGTGCTATACTATATATTTGTTTGTTCTTCTCTTGGTTAATTTAAATTGTAACAACTAAACGAGCTTTTACATTTTTCCTGCGGAGACACTTCTCCTTAACAAATATCAGTCCTTGAATACTGAATTTCTTCATAGTCACTCTATGCATCCCTCTTCTGAATTTTAAATTTAATACCCTATACTATTGAAGAGATATGTCTTGTAGACCATACCTGGTATATAAAGCAGTGATCCACAGTAATTAGTAACAAACTTGTGTATAAACATTCTTCTTTTGTCTTGCCTTTTCTGTAAATGTCCATTTATTGTATGAAAGAAAAAAAAACTTTTTTCTATTAATTTTTCATCCTTAAGCTATTAGTTGCCACAGGGGTGCTTTATAGCCTCTAATGAGCATACTTAGTTTTTCAGGAAACTGAAACAACATTATATTAATCATATGTGAATTAAATTATATCCTTCTAAACTTCAGTAATTTGCCAATGCCCTTTAACCTCCAGATGTTTGGGGTTTTTTCTCATACTTTTTGAGAAAAAAACTTGCTGGTTTAAAGCAAGTTTAAGCTTAGATCATAATTAAATAGAAGCTATTCAAAGCATAAATGGAATCAAAAGAGATTGTAAAAGCTTCATAGAAGATGGATCTATTAGTGGCTATTAAAATAATAGACCAGAACAGGGCAGGATGACTATTAAACCAAGCTCTCCTCTCTCATTTATAGTGGCCACTTGTTAGATCTTATTAGTGTTATTGTTACATGAAGGAAAGAACACAAATCATTTAGTATTAAAAAAATCCAAATCCAAAAAACCAAACCAACCCAACCAAACAAACCACAACAAAATAGGTTTATTAGATTCCTGAAATGAGAATGAGTTAATTATTCATAAAGGAATGTAGACAAATAAAAACCTTTTGATAATCCAGTTATTGACCTCTGATGCATCTCTTAGAAAAAATTATTGTGCCCCAATATCTAAGCCAACCTGAAAAAGCTGAACTGTTAGAGGAATCTCTTTAGTGTCAGGAGGAAAAGGCAAAGAACATTAGTTTTCTCAGTTTGTTCTATTTACATTCTCTAGGTGTGGCTGCTTATGTGAACAAAAGGTTAGCAGAACAATGATCAGCAGTGACAATATTCTGGGGAGCAGAACAACATACACAGATGCTTTTGCAGTTTTACTCAATGAGAAAAATAATATTACAAAATTAGAAAGCAGTACACTGGTGTGTGTGGATTCAAAATGAGTTATTTCTAATAGAGACTGAAGGTGCAAGTCCTGTTATTAATTGCAAAAGATGGAGAGAGGACAACAGAGAAACTCAGAGAAAAATTAATTTGTTCTTGAACCTGTTAGAACATGACAGTGTTTTTTAGGCCTGCTGATAGCCACTATAATGTTCAATGATTAATGCATTGTGTAGATTTTTGCTGCCTAGATTTATACTTTCAAGCAGTGTATACTCTTTATTAAAAGAACTTTGTACAATTTCTTCATGACATCATTCACTTACATCACACTCCTTAAGGAAAGGATATGATGCTATGGGACAGATGGCAAAATAGTCTAAGAAAATCCATATTAATTTGCTCTGACGGGAACAGAAAATTAAATCCGGAGTTGCTAAGTATAATGTGATCATTACTTTGCCATGTTCTTCTCAAAGCTGGAAACCACTGAAGCTCTATCAATGAACTTTCATTTTGATAGCTGTGTTCACCTATGCCTGCAGTGTTCTGTTTCACCAAGATATTTAGAACAATACCATCACTAAATGGAACATGCAGGTATCCACAAAATTATTCAGACCTGATTCCATGCTGATGTTGCAACTTGAGTGTCTTTAACAGTACTCTACCTCTGAGCATTGCTGGAAAGCAATACTTGGATTTAGATGAAACCTTTGTTGAATCAGAAATGTAAGGGACTTTGGAACAATGAAGGTTTGTAGTCAAATGTTATGCTCTTGCTCTTGATTTTTTTGCCTTCCATGGGTGCAACGTGACAGTTCAGATTTCTTATATTTGGCAGGATAACCATGACATGGCAGGAATCCAACGTCTGGTTGCTGTGACCCACTGCCTTCACAGAAGTTGTGTGCAATACTTTAAAGAACGACATATATTACAAGAGCCACAACATAAATTATTTAATTACATAGTAAAATTTATTTAGAATATGTATGCATTATACATATGCATTATACATACTACTTTATTGCAAACTGGTTTATCTAATAATTTTAAACTAGCTGCTTTGAAATTTGGCTCTTCTGACCCTCTGGGTATGCTGATAGTCCTGTCCTACAAAATGTAGTCTGTGTGTTGCCCTACAGGCTGAAAAATTAGATTAGAAAAATGTTTTCTCATAAATTGATTTGCCATATCTATGCACATATAATAAAAGTGAATTTAAAAAAGTATTAATTAGCAAATGTCCCTAAATGTAGCTATAGCAAACATTAACATATCTGCCTCACAAATTTTGCCTTACCAAAATACTCAAAATTTGCAATTTATAAATGAGAACTTTGGTTAATAAACAATTTAAAAATTAATTTAGGATTTGGACTTTAAAACTTATACTGCAGACTGGCGTTGGATGTTTTACTGTTCTTTGTCAGCCCTGATGAGAAGGTGTTAATAAGCCTAAAAACATATGGTTTTATCAAAGCAGCTAATATAGCTCGATAAAAGATTCTAGCTCTCTCCTCAGAATATCCATCTATTACAAGGATACACATCTTTTTTATAGGAAAGTCCCTATTTGCTAGGTAGATATGTATGAACATTCTGGTTTTGGTTTTGGTTTTTTCCTATATATAAACCAGCATAGATTAATATTTTTTGTAAGAGAATTAAAATATCTGTACAAAGAACATTTCTGTAAATTCTACAATGTTATCTAACCATTTAAAATTTATTTAAGACTGCTTTATAGATTGTTAGGATCAAGCTTTTATTTTACATGCAACTATCCGGTTTAAAACAACAAAAGAAATCCCTTTATTTCACTGAAATAAATGTGTAAATTATGTCAGATTACATCACTTGTACAGGCATGTGTTTGTATTAATGATGATATGTAAAAATAATTTTCATTTAATTTTAAATGTCTTTTCATAAAATCAAGGCCATTAACGTTACACTTTTGTTTCGTAAAAAAAATACAGTATGTGGCTTCTCGTAGTAGTGGGCAATGAGTTTGGTGTTGTGAAGTCCAGGGGCACGTCAGTGACTTCAGAAGAAAAATGCAGTGGGTGAAATCTGGCTCTTACTCGTAATACTGTGCAAAAGCTGGCTGTAAAACAGTGCATGGTTGGCTGAACATTAGCGACAACAAATATTCTGGCACTGTTGCATAGGATGGCTGAAGGCACTCAGCCATGGCACAAAGGACAGCACACTACAATTGCTTTGGAAAAGATCAAACTTCCCCCTCGGTCAGTAAGTTGCAGATGGCAGCATATGTGTTAGCAGGTGGGGAAGCTGTTAAGTCTCGTTGGCTCTCACTCTGGATCCCGTTGGATGCTGCCGTGATGCCTGGTGTCCATTCTGTATCCTAATTTGAGCATTAGTTGAAACAAAGCCCTTCACTTTACACAGGGGATGGGATTGAAGAGCCTCTTCATGTCTTGTTTTCTCTCTGCATCTCTGCTGAGTGCTGGTGAGGCTTGGTCCTAAAGATTTGTCATTAAATTATCAATCTGGAACTGCTGGGGAAAAAAGCAATTTTTTTCAGCAATCAAAAGATAGTGTCTCATCCAGAAATCAAATGGAAAGGCATGGAAGGAGTCCTTAGAAATAGGAAATCATTAATTCTGAAGCAGCAGAGACCTGTGTTGCATACTACAACCTGATATCCTTCTACTCTCTGCCTCTCCTGGACAACTGTTGTTCACTTTAAATGAAAGATTAACTTTTAGGTTAAAGCTACTTCTTTGCCACACCTGGGCATATTCCTGCAGTTTTTAGGGCTTCTTCCACATTTCTTTGTCTCCCTTTTTCTCTTTGTACATGGAATTAAAAGCCTCTTCAATTCTCTTTCCTCCAGGAAGCAAGCCTGGGGAAGCACCTCAACCTTTGCTCTTCCAATTAGCTTGGACATGCCTCAAACCCACATATTTATCTGAAACACAACCTTAATTTGGAAAGGATCTTTGACTTATGGTATCCCAAAGAAGAGCATCTTCCTTTAAAGTGTCTGAAATTTGTGGGGCAGTAAAAGCTATTTAAAAGCAAAATTTCTGATCAGTTTAAGCAGTGAAGGTACAGAAATTAATGCCTCCTAAATGCTTAGCTGTCCTCAAGGCAATGTGGCCTGTGAAGAGAAGAGCAAGCTTCTTCTCCTCTCTATTACTGTCCTGCTGGGCGTCCTTGGGGAAAGTGGTGCACAAATAAGTGCTTTTCCTACCTGTAAAATGGTGATAATGATACTGACCTTCTTTGTAAAAAGCTTTACAAACTAGGGATGAAAAGCATTATACAAGCAGTAAGTATTATTATCGTTGCTCCTAGCAACTACCAGCCCGCTTCTTGAACAGTTGCAAGAGCAATTCTCAAGTAACAAAAATCCTAGCCCTAATTTCTTTCTCACAATTTTCACTTGTGAAATTCTAGCTTTCACCTCTTCTTCCAGTATTAAGTGCCATATACGTACTTACATGTTGCACTGTCTGGGATGCTCATTCTGCCTCTTGCTGCTGGAGGGAAAGGAAAACTGTAAGGATCCTGGACTGTATTTGAAAAATAGGATGTTTTGTGGATCCTGTACTGCTCTAAAGATATTCTTGCACTATTCTAAAAGATCATAAACTCTTTCTAGTGTGGTCTAAATGTCTACCAGTGACTCAAAAGGTAATTTCAAGGACAGAACGATAAGCAGTAAACAATGTTATTATTATTTTATTCTCACCAAAAATCAAAATCTGTGTTTGTGCAGGCTTACTTTGTACAGCCTGTCATTCCCCTGCGTAAAGTGATGGGAGAAATGCTTGGCACACTGACTCAAAAAGAAAATGGTTTTTAAAATTATGAAGTTCTTTCCAAGTTTGATGAAGACATATTAATATGTGTTATGACAGGAGCTGTGTCAAATTCCATGGTAAAATGAAGAAAATCAGGAATATGCTCATATTTTAAGTCACAGGACTGCTATGGAAATGTATTTCCTGCTAAAATAGTGCACACCAGCAAGAGGGAAAAAAGATATTGAAGTTGTGACAAGACACTGTCACTTCTTTGGCTTTTATTGGTGATCTGAAATTTGCTAAAAAGTATTCTAATGAATCTTACTGAAGTGGGCGAAGGGTGTTGCAGAGTGCTCTGCTTTGAATGGGGATCATGAGGGATGGGGCGTAAAAGGAAATAAGTAAATGTTCCTATGTTCCTGGATTTTCTCTGTTCCATGGTGCCCTGTGACAGATTCTACACACAGGTAATAATTTCCCCTGCAGAAAAAATGTCAAAATTATTTCTTTTGAATATAAGAACAGTGATATTCACAACTCTCTTTTCTGATTTCCCCTTCTTTGATTTTTTTCACGATGATGCAAAATCCCAAATTTGGAAATGATTTTTAAGAGAGTTCAGTTCAGATCCTTCCTAGTTTGAATTATGACTCATGAACTGACACTGAACCAAAGTGTAAAATATACCATCTAAGATCAAGATACTAGAACATAAAGCAATCTTTAAAATCTAATTGGTTTAAGCCCTTTGATTTTCACATAGTTCAATGTCTGATACTCTGCCATCTTTTTTTTTCCTTTTAGGTTGACATCTCTGTTTGAATAAAAGTGGTATCTAAGGTTGGATAAGCGGTTATCTGTTGGATAACCTTTCTAGGTGCCCACCAAAGACACTCTATCACTTCCCTTCCTAAGCTGGGCAGAAGAAAGAAAATATAATGAAAGGATCATGGGTTGAGATAAGGACAGATAAAGATCACTCACCAATTGCTGTTACAGGAAAACAGACTTGACCTGGGAAAACCAGTTTAATTTATTACCAATCAAATCAGAGTAGCACAATGAGAAGCAAAACCAAATCTTAAAACACCTTCCCCCATCCCTCCCTTCTTGTCTCTGCCCCCCGTGACCCTCCATGATTGCAGGGGCACAGCCGGCCTCACCATGGTCTGCACCACAGGCTGCCAGTGAATCTCTGCTGTAGTGCCGGGAGCACCTCCTTCCCCTCCTTCTCCACTGATCTGGAAACCTGTAGAGTTGTTCCCTCTCCCATATTCTCACTCCTCTCTCTCACAGTAGCCACCCCTCTATTCCTCTGCTACCAAACCTGGCCATGCAAACCCACTACAAACTTACAGGTAATGAAATGCGTTCTTTTTGTTTTGTGTTTTTGTTTTTGTTTTTGTTTTTTTTAAACATATGCATATATATAGTCCCGGTTTCAGCTGGGATAGGGTTAATTTTCCTCCTGGTAACTGGTATAGTGCTGTAGTTTGGATTTAGCATGAGAATAATGTGATAAAACTGATGTTTTTGTTGTTGATAACTGGAGCTTATACTAAGTCAAGAACATTCCAGCTTCCTATGCTCTGACAGCAATCAGATGCACAAGAACCTGTGAAAGAACATAGCCAGGACAGTTGACCCAATCTGGCCAAAGGAACGTTCCATACCATATGATGTCTTGCTCAGTATATAAACTAGGGGGAGCTGGCAGACATGCAGCAATCATTGCTTGGGCATCTGGCTGGGCATTGGTCAGTGGGTGGTGAGCAGTTGCATCACTTGTTTTTCTTGGGTTTTCTTTCCCTCTCTCTTATTGTTTTCCTTTTCATTACAATAATACTACAAATAAATAATAATAACAACAGTAATTTTTTTTAAATTTTATTTTGTTTCAATCATTAAACTGTTCTCAACCCATGATCTTTCATACTTTTTACCCTTCCACCAAGGGGAGGGTAAGCGAACAGCTGTGTGGTGCTTGGTTAATGACTGGGGTTAAATGATGACAGTATAAACTCACCCATGCATATAGACAGATGATCATATGCATACAAAGTAATATCCACGTTATGTTCCTGAAAAATGCTTCTAGAGTTCATCTCTTCCCTGTTTATCCTCAAATACCAGAGGCAAAAATGTTTGATTTTGTGGTTTTCTTCTTTCTCTGTGGTTTGTTTTTTTTTTTTTTTTTTTTTTCTTTCTGGAACTGCACAAATTCACCTACAAATTCAATTTAAAAACATAAAATGGAACAATACTCCAATATACAATGACCCAAACACTTCTGTGTTCTTTCTGTTTAGCACACGCGAGGATTTGAGTGTAAATGTGATTTTAAAGTACAACTTTCAATGTAAATTAGACCATTAGCAGTTGAAATGCCTTTGTTATAGCAGAAGGTGTTAATGCCTGTTGTCATTAATGTATAAGAAAAGTAATAAGGGAAAGTTATGTTGTGGGGGTTTTGTGTGTGATTATTCTATTCTTAAAACAGCCACTTCAAGAAATGACTAAATATTTTAGTCATTTTTATGTATGGTGGTCGTTGCAGTTATATTGCTTAACCTGGAATAATGAGGAGTCTGTTTCAGCATTTCACTGAAAGATGCAACCTTCTGTGAGAAATTGTCTCCAGAATTAATTTTACTCATAAGACTGTTTATCAGGATAAACTTGTAACTCTATAGGTATGTTACAAAATTCAGTTAAAGTCAAAAGAAGTATAAAATACATAAAAATTACAAAATAAGACATTCATCATATGTTCCCCCACCACCCCCTTTTTTTTCTGCTTTCAAGATGGACTAGATTTACTTTTTTCTTTTTTCAAGGAACATTCACTTGGAATTTCTCCGTGTTCTTTTTTATTCCTTTTAACTTCTTTTTCTCAGCTTATTTGGTCTTAATACCAGGGAGAGCCTATTCAAAACCGATTTAAGATTCTGTTTGGAATGACCAAATCATCTTCCACAGTATTTCCTTAGGAGTTAGTAAGTTTATGTTGACCCTCAGCTGTGACAAGTAGTTTTTCCTGCAAGAGATCACAAATTAGTTTTGTACATACCTCAGTGTTTCCAGCTACTTTTTCTCCTTTGGAGTGAACCACAACAGATGGGAGTGGCAGAAATGTAAATCCTTGGTGAGATTAGCATCATAAAAAATTACCTTCCTCTTCAACCCCTTCTAAGATCTCCAGGCCTTGAACTTCCCAGTGAGACATGCCTGAGGTTTGCAACAATTCCACGAATCTGGAACTTTCCTAAGCATAGTTGATTTCACAAAGGATGAAGCTGTGCAGAAATATTAAATGCCCAGCATTTCTCTGCCTCAGTTCTCTGACAGAGGGAGGAACATCAGCATAAGCATCAGTGGAAGGAGTTCCTACATATCATTCTTTTCTTCCTTTCCTCAAGTTTAACCACTATTTTGTATCCCACTGCATCACTCAACACTTCTGCTCAGTATTGTCTGCCTATGCAGCTGAAGCTTGGACGTTTTTGTTGGACTTTTTGCCAGTTGTACCCATCAATCTTAAACTGCCAAAGGAAGCTAGTACCTTCATCAGTAACAGTTTGTAATGGACAACTCAAAGACAGTTGTGTCAGTTTCAGCGAATTCCTTTGCCCATGCCAGGGTAGTAGTATCCATGCTGGACCTTACCCAAGTCCTCTAAATATGGACCTGTGAAACTGACACTAACCACCAAATTCTAAAAGGCTTCTCAGGACCTTCTTTTCCTTCCCTGTGTCTTTGGGAATCCAAATATGATGTAATAGTGGTATCTATGTTTGACACTCCTTTGAGGACTTTGAGAAATATAGCTATTGTTTCACAGATGGTTAAAAGGAGATGAATTACCAGTAACTGGGCTTCAAAATGGGTTGTCCACATATAGATTTATTGTCTAATATCCTTTCCTTCTGCCTCAAAAATCTTGTTTATTCATTGAATGATTAACTTTGTTAATATTTATTTCCCTGAAATATTGTTTAAATTACCAGAAATTGATGTACATAACTGTATCAGTCTGAACCTATTACTGAAAACAGAGTTAATCAAATGGTGATCTGAAGTTTTCTGTAACGTTTTTAACCTGCTTCTATATATGCCAATGCTATGGAAGTTCCCATTGGTTCCTGTATCTGGCCTTCTGCCTGTTGAGAGTCATACAGACCCTGAGATTTAATTAGCTGTAGTACCCTCTGGAGCCTCCAGAGTGGCTGGGGTGCCAGGGGAGCCACAGAGCCGAAGCTGTCCCTGTTCATCTCAAAACATTCTTAGCACCAGAAGGTTTACCTCAGCATGGGTTTTGTAGGCATAACCCTCTAGCATTTTGCATGGGCAAACTCAGAGGCAGTGCAGCTGCTCTGCTGAATACCCATCACAGCAAACGTGCATGCCTCATGCCTCATCGACAAAGATGGCAGTGGTACACTTGAGGGATATGGCTGTTGCTCTGCAAAGAGGCTCCTCCATGGGAGATACCCTGAGAATCAGTCTGCCTTATGTCACCAGAACAAGCGGCTCATCCTATCATATGTGATTGTCACTTAGTGGTTCTATTGTATAAAATCTAATCAAAAAGGCCTCAAAATAATTCTCAATGGTTGTAAACAGATAAAAATAGTACCGAAGAAATTGGACATCTCACAGTAGTTTCCACTGTGACTAGAACCTCCTCATCTGTGATGTGTTATTTACTGCATTGTTTCAGATGTAAAAGAAGATCCATTTCTTAAAAAAACAACTGTAATAGAAAAAAATAGTTTCTGCAGCTCATTTGAATAAACAAGCCCTCATAATTACCACTTATATATGTCAGGTGGTAAACCTGATGGTTAGTTTTAGTGATTTTAAGCATGCTTGAAATTTTTAGCCATTTTGAGAAATTACTTGTTTTCCTGTATCAACTATGTAAATTTCTGTGAGCTGTAAATCCATGTAGGTCATCTTTTAACCATATATTTCTTTAAATGGAACAGGACTCGGGCTCACTGCTGAAATAATGGGAAAGCAGAAGGTCTCATTCTCTTCCTGAAAACAAAGGATAAAACTCCCTCTCTTTTCTTTAATGGCAATGACTCATGGGATGTGAAAACCTAGAGTGAGAGAAGGAAGGAAGCCTTTTTTTGAAGATCTTGTGGAGTTTCTGCTCTTCCCAAAGTACCACCCTGGTACCATGACATAATGATGTTGAGAACATGTTTCTGCCAAAATGTTCTGTAAGATTACTTCTACAATATTTCTTTTTTCTTTCTGTCAATTCTTTCTGGGGGGAAATAAACAAATAAATGAATGAATGAATGAATGAATGAATGAATGAATGAATGAATGAATGAATGAAAGATAATACACAATTAAGATTATTTCTATGTGGAAAATAATTTCTAAATTAAATTTATATGTCTTCAGGAAGAAAAATTCCTCGCACCCTGTTTTCTTCATCCTGCATTCCCCTGTAGCCTCTCTGAATTCAAACTGATGCCTTTTGATGTATCCTGCACCAACACTTCACATCTTAAAGCATTACCCCAATCCACTGACATATACCTTCCCTGTATCTCTCCTTACTTGGGGACAGCTGTCTTTTCATTTTCCTCTCTCCTGCCATTCTACATCACTGTGTGATACTCAGTTTTCTGATGATAACTTACAAGATTGCTAAAAGTTCTCCTCTTAGACTTAGTTTGTCACTGAAGATGAACTTTTGGTGTACAGTTTCTGAAAGCCAAAGTTTTTCCTGTGTTCTTGGGGTTATTTTATTTTTTTATTTTTCCCCCCAGTCGCTTCTGTTCAAGGACATGTTTTTTTTTTAATCTATATTTTTCCTTTTATCCCATGTTAGGGTAGTGCCTTAAAGTTATGAAAATTACATTCAAAGACTAATGCATTCCTTTGTACTTTTACTTCACCAGCAACACCATTGAGAACATGCATTCAATAAGTCTTTTGCTTTCACCTCCAAAAGGCACAAAAAATAAATACACATTCTTCTGCTGGGTGACCATTACACCCATGTACATGGTTGTCATAGCCACAGGTTATTTTGAGTTTTTTGTGACACTGAAGTTTTTATCTTGCAGCATAGTGTTGCAGACCTGATATGCAGCTCCTGGTGACCTGTTCAAGTCCTTGTGTTGACTCTTCCAGTATCATGACACAGACACCTCTCCCTCACATAAAAAAGCACTACAGTGTCAGAAAACTTGAGATGCATCCCTGAGGCTGGCAGAAGACTACGAGAGAGGGATAAAATAAATAATTGTACCAAGTTATTTTTGAGAAATAATCTGAAAGACAGCATAGCAGAGAGGAAAATATTAAACAGGAGTGTGTTCCTATGGCTGGGTGAAGTGACATTTTGTCTCGTCTCTTTATTATCTTTCTGGTCATAGCCAAATTCCTCAGTAGTCCACATTGCATTGCTAGTGTGTATATTAAGTTTCTTTCTGGAAAGATCTGAAAAATAATTCCGTAATCTAGAAAAAATCTTAAAACTTTATTGTTTTAGACATCTCTGTGTACTTGGTTTTCCCTAAAGCTGGTATTAAAAATTGAAATGCTGTGGATGGAGTACATCCTATATCGTACACCTCTGATACTTTTTCATACATTTGAGATTTTTTACTTTTTTCTTTTTAAACAAATGTGGATAAACCTTGCAACCCTCAGTCAGATCACATGTGATCCAGGTAAATTTCTTCTATCTTGTTTTGTGAAAAAATATCTGCATTGCATAAAAGCTGATCCAGCAAGTAGATTTTTAACACAAACATATACTTGAAGATTGTCATTAATGCTTTAGAAAGTATGCAAATATATGCACTTCTTTGAAGGAAGAGGGCATTAACGTCTTTAATAAGACGTCCAATAGTCCAATAGTTGGACTTTGGGTTTTTGCTTGGCTCACTTTAATTTAAAAAGAAGCTATTGCTAACATTTCTGATTTGTCTAATTGCCTCAAAACCCAAAAATAAGATTAGAATAGAAAAGCCTTCTTTTCATAATTGACATTTTCTTAATTATGCCAATTTTTTTTAAAGGATTATTATACAATAGTTTTCATATCTATCAGAACAAAGCTTCATGATTCCTTAAATCCCCAGGCACATAGCTGCTAAATCATCTCAGTGGTCACCTGTTCATATAAGAAGG
The DNA here is from genome assembly GCF_000690775.1 of Eurypyga helias. Classification (NCBI taxonomy): domain Eukaryota; kingdom Metazoa; phylum Chordata; class Aves; order Eurypygiformes; family Eurypygidae; genus Eurypyga; species Eurypyga helias. Next base: position 327 of record NW_010270215.1, on the reverse strand, counting down.
TATGCAGGGACGAGTTTCACAATGCAACCATATTATTAGGCCATATAGTAATACACATTGCAAGTCAGACTGCATTTATTTATAACCACTTTTTTCAAAATATTTTTTTCTTTTTTCTACACTGCATTTTCATTACAGAGCACGCTCTCCATATTGTTCTTGCACAGTACATTTCAACCACTAATCCAATATAAGAATATGCATTCAAAAATCAAATATTGCACAATACTCAGTTTCCTTGTTTCAGAAAGACTGGACAGTTCCTTATGATTAACAAAGTACGTGATTAAGTAGTGTTTTTATAAATACTAATTTATTTAATAAAAA
>NW_010270214.1:8606-13934 GCF_000690775.1 Eurypyga helias | reverse complement strand
ATCCTATGATTCTATGGTTTAGGGACCATATTAGCTGTTTTAGGTTAACACTTGGACTTGATGGTCTTAAAGGTCTTTTCCAACCCAAAATATTCTATTATTGTGTAGTTTATCACCTTCTATTTTCACAGCATCAATACAGCCCCTCCTCCTAATAAACCACAACAAAACACCCAAAGTTCACCTATCCTCAAAGTTATGAAGTGCAAGGAACAATCTATGGCACTGGAACATTGGGCAATTTCATCTGAGGATTTTCCAGTGGTGCACAATGAGTCACAGATTTTGCACATATTTGTTTCTCCTGTTACAGGGATAAATTTTTACTATATAAACCAACCTTATTCCTTCAGGTAAGAAGTGAGTATAGCATTTCCTTTTTGGAACATCCCTACTCTTGTTTGCCAGCCACAAAGTACTCCCACTTTATTCACCATGGCAACCTTGACACAGCTGTCTATCACTCTGTTTCCATGGTAAAGTACTGGTAGGTAGTACTCCACTGTTTTATGTCTAGTTTCTGACTATATCCCATATTTGAAAGTATTCTAATGGCTAAAATTTTTGTAGAAGCCTCTAAAATGTCACAGCCCATGACCCATGGAAACCTCCACACACAAGCGTGCAGGAAACAAGCCAAAATACAAGCCAAGTTGGAGACAAAATACACAGTCACAAAACCATGGAAAAAACCCGCGTGCTCTGAGAAAGCAGAACCAATTAAATCTCTCTTCCACCATAACAGATCATTTTAAAGCTTATTCTCCAAATCACAGGCTTCTTTTAAGTTCTGTTTTTGTGGTGGGGTTTTTTGGTTTGGTTGTTTTTTTTTCCCCCCCCCTGTACATATGGCCCTCTTCAAAGCTTTTTTCCTCCTAAGTACAGCTCCTGTCAAAAGTTTCACCCATCCCAAATCTTTGAAATAAGGATTATTTCCCAAAGAGTGATCTCTTCAAAGTTCCACACACACAAACACAACTTAAAGTTTCAAGGAAAAAGACTACAGGTAGCACTTTAAAATTCACCAGAGTGAATTAGGAGCTCTAGACACATTTTTAAATGTTATGTAGTGGCCAAAGTTACCCTGATAATCTCTGGTTTCTTGATAGGGTCTGAGCACTTCTTAAAGTTCTGTGTGATGCTTGTCTACCACTTTAGGGACCTTAAAACCCAATATGTGTGACCCGCTTTTGAAGTGTCTCCTTCAGTCCCCTAAATCACTTTGATGTTTTTGAAATATTTCTCCTTGCTCTGCCTGAATACAGGACTACCAAAAAAGTTTAAAAGTCATAGGGGCATATGTCCATGACTAAATATATTATGTGAGGAATGAACTGCTGTTGATGTTAAGGCTTTGATTGTGATAACAAAACATGCATGAGTTAGTTGGCCCCACAGTTTGCTCTGTTTTTAAGACAACTCTGTAACAGTGACCTTAGTAGATGTATTGTGAAGTGGAAACATACTGTGCTACTGACCTAATTTTTGGAGTCGCGTACATCACTACTGATATTTGTTCTGAAAGCCAGGTTACATTTTGCATTTTCTAAGTATGAATTCAGTAGGTAGTTATAGACATGCAGTCTTCAAAAAAACCCTCATCTTTCAGAAGCATATGCATAAAAAATATGAGTTTGTTTGCACTTTAGATACCACAGCAATAACACTAAATTTGTTCAGCTGTGGTCATTAACTTGCAAAATACTTCAGTAAGAGACCCAGTGCTATTGTGTCTTACCAGCAAATTCCTAGTCTTCATTTAGATTTCCTTTACTAGGTCACTTCATTAAAAAAAGATTAAAGTCTATTCCAGCTAGAGGCATGAATTCCCACTTCTTTTCCCAGAGAAGTCTGGTATCAGTGCAATCGTGAAATAATTTTGGTTATAAAAGCTGTGTTAAACACACTCACTAGGAGACCAGGTGTCTCTTCTGAGTCTGCAGTGGGTCACATACTCTAACTTCTTAGCCCTTGAATTTAACGTAAGGCAGCTTTCCCAAACAGTGTAGCTTTAAAAGTGGAGGAGCTGAAGCAAGCCCAAAAGTAAACACAGCGTAAAAGCAGAACGCTGATCTGCTGCAGCGTTTTCCTCACACCTTACTGCCAAATCCATAACTTCAACCCCTCCCCCATCCCCTGCACCCACCCTCCCACCCCCCAATTTCTTCTTTGAAAAGAGATTACGGAGATCAGTAATCTGAGACAGAAGTTCCCTGAAACACTTCTGAGGGAAAGAAGATTTCTTCAAGAAAAAATTCCCCTGGGGCGAAAACCCACTTGGGAGTCCAGGAGACAAAAAGTATTTTCTCTCCAAGCATGGTCAGAAAAGGACTGCCTCTACCCACTCTTCACAATAATGCAATAATTAGAACCAAATTAAAACCTCACAGAAGAATGGGTGACATTTTAATCCCTCTGTCATTAAAATAGTGACAGTAGGAAGGCCTACACATAGAAATTTTCTAATAGCAAAGAGTTTATACTCCTGATTTGCACATGTGAAGTGTACAGATCTTGTGCTGAAAAGCATGAGGAAGGATTAACCATGATACGAACACATATTAAAACACATCTGTGCTTGGTAGAAAATACTTGTTTCATTAACTTCAGCCGGTTTTAGGTGCGAACTAGCAAAAAGAACCTTGGCATCAGAATGTGGCTTTGTATTGCAGCATTATGCCACTACAACAATTTATGTGCCCTGGGGACCTCACTGGAACTAACAGACTTAAGACATCAACAGCAACTAGGCAAAGGCAATTGTGAATATTCCTGATTGCATAAAGATTGAACTTCAGCAATTAAAAAGGCTTTCAGGTGCCAAATTCCACTTGTTAAGTCCCTTTCTGATTTTTGACTCTGGTCAGCTGGAGTGGGCCGACTTTCATGATATTTCTACTCAGAAGATTAAGTGTATTCATTTGGCTGTGCATGTTGCAAGAGCACTAAAAGAGTGCTAAAGTACATGCTCACCATAGGCCTGATCAAAGCCCTCTGAGATCGATGGGAATATTTCCTTTGACTTCAATGGGATTTTGATAAGATTCCAAATTACCCAGTGAAAAGTTAGCCTCCAAAGAACAGTCCTAATGTTAGCGTACCCATGGGCAAAGCACTTAACAGGATGTGGCTCTGCACCTGGTTGATGCACTGCATCTCACACTAGAGCAGATGCAAGTGCAGCATCTCATTCTGATATTTCATAAAATACAACTGTGGTGATAGAGGAAATATGCTTTGATTGACAGGTTCAATACTAGCTGGTACTTGAAACAGCTTGTGGCCACGTCAGGATCGGGCAGGAAGCCAGACCCCATTCATGATAATGGGACATCATACAAATATCAACAAGGCCGTATCCAAACCAGCTGTTATTATTAATTTCATGTCTTTTAAGAGGAAGAGAGGATTTCAGCCATTTGAAAAGATTTTTTTAATGGATAATTATACTGTTTGGTGATATTTAATTTCTGTTTACCTCTGAATGCTACTAAAGTTGTAGCTAGTACTCCCAAATGAATTGGATTTAGATACACAATTGCTGTCTAATTTAGCTGATTCACCGGAAATCTCTTCTGCATTTGTTTTACAGGATGTGATTTTTTTGAAGAAAATTGAAGGAAACTGAGTGTTGATTAAAACAAACAAACAAACAAACAAAATACATTAAGTTGGAGTTTAGAGAACTATGCTTCGATATAAGAGCTTGTAGCCAGTTTAGAAAATCACCTACAGGAAAAAAAACAATATTTGCTGTTGTTTTGAAACAGGTTCAACCGTTGTCGATTACAAGTGAACAAACAATTCAAAGTGAATCATCTCAGTTCCACAGAAGTTTCCATGGTCTTCATTCCATTTTGCCTTAAGAGGTGACTTGAGAGTAGACATCCTACTCTTTTCTGTTATACCACTCTCTTTTTATTAGAGAGAATTTCCAATAAATAGAGACTTCAAGTTCGGCTATATCTTTCAGCCTGTAACAGCTGCAAGTTTTCAAGTTGCTTTATGGAAAAGGCCTAGACTCTATTCTAGAGGGCATTATCAAATTGACAGAACCAAAACTCAAATAATAGTGGAGAAATGAAGGAAAACATAAGGTTTTAGATTAGGCAGATTAATTAGGTAAAAGAGGTAGATGTCTGGTCAAATTTACAACCAAAATAAAGTTTCATAGCTTTTTAACATAATTTACACGTGACATTTACATGTAGAACAAATTGTTCACTCTTTGATATTGTTTGTATTATTTTATTGATATACTTATGTGTTTATATATGTATGTATACATCCATATATACAAATGTATTTATATATAAAACATAAAATTTATACACATTAATATTAGGGGAACACTGTGTTTGAGAAAATTTTCTTAACCCTCGGGAAGGAGTTATTTTGACTGAAGAAATCTACAAACATATGAGTGTGTAAATACATGCAGGAAATTTTTTAAATGTGGAGCAAGTCATGAAAGGGTTTTGTTATGGTATGGAAGTTGTAGGAATAGGGGAGGGAGAGTATCAAAGGATTGCATGGTTCTGGATGACAGAGGGTGTTAGCATGAAAACTTTAAAGAAAAACTTGAGAGAGTTCAGAAAGGGAACTCTGTGACTCTGGTTTAGTCATCCATATTTTGAGAGACTAGTGAACTGCCTAAGATGACATACATTATTTGAACAAGCACAGGCCTTTCTTTTTGAAGGGGTTGTTTAGGATATACTAATAGAAACACCTGCAAGCAAATACTGCAGAAAGAAAGGACAACGAGCAAGAAGAGAACCCTCAGAGACTCCAGATCCCAAAGAGGAACAGAAAAATTTTACAATTTGCAAAAATCACACTATTACTCACATCCATACATTGCAAATAGGTCTTAAAAATCCAGTGAGTTTAGTTTTTATTGTAGGCATCTCTGCAGATGATATGTTCACTGCTCTCTAGAAAGTTTATTTCTTATATTAGAAAGTCAGTGTCTAGAAAAATGATCTGCTGAATTTTTGTCCTTGACAGGTTTGAGTACTATCTTTAAGTCCTAATCTTGTTATCTCAACCCCTATCTTTCTTGTTTTGCTTGCTATTTTACCTTCAGATTTCAAATAACAAAGTCAAAGCTTAGGCTTCTGCAAAAACTGTAGTAAAAATGAACTCTGTAGATGTACATTTGAAAATGTATGTATCTCCAAATTAAAGCCTAGGATTTTTTTTGCAGAGCACCTTAAGGTAGAGCACCTTAGCAAATAACCAATCTTCATATGAAATACATTTGTGCTTTCCATGCTTTTAAAATTGTTGATACCCTGACTGAGTGTGCAGCTGGTAGTGATGCAC
>NW_010270214.1:6214-8575 GCF_000690775.1 Eurypyga helias | reverse complement strand
TGCTGAATGAAAATGAGGGGGGACATATTTACAGATCCATTCATCTAAAATTTTGAAATGCTGTCTCATTTAGAGAAATTTCTCAAGGGCTCATATTGGTAAAATAATGCTTAATAAACGCAGCACCTGAACTTCCCATGTCCAAAAATAGTTGGCTATTGAATGTTAATTTCTGTCTATCCGTAGTTGTAAGAACTTTCTCAGGACAGGATTAGGAAAATAAGGCTCAAGGGGCATTAATTTTAGGTGGTATATAATAGTTAACCATACTCAGTTATGATGAACTGAATACTTAGGGTTTCAAATATTTTTGTAGAATCACTTTTGCTTTTACACACACATTAATAAAACAGAATCCTCCTTAAAAGTAAAATCTTATGCAACAACTACCTCTAATTGTTATCTTCCAAAATCTCACTGATATTCTCTATAATATTTGCATCTTGAATTTTTCCAAATCGTATGTTATTAAAACTTTTTAATATTACATTTATAAAAGAAAACATTGCTTCTATTTGACATATATGAAATACATTCTAAATTGTTGCTATACATCAGTTTGCATCCTATCAGTGCATATCAGTACCTTGGTTTGTCACTAATAGTTGGTAGTATAAACAGATCCCAGTGCTTCCTTTCTGATAGTGTCTTGTTGCTTTGTTCTGTGTAGTTGTGGGGTTTTTTTTGTTTGGTGTTTGGTTTTTTTGTTTGTTTGTTTGTTTTATTTTCTTTTATTTTATTATTTCCCTTTGTGTTACAGTAGATCCTCTTCTATCTGTGATCTACCAAGATACAGTATTCTATGTTTTTGTCATACTGGGGATACTGTTTTATCTATGTGCAGTCCTGTCTTTTTGTTCAACATCTCCTTGAAGAAGACAGTTATTTTCTTGAACCAACACTTCAACAACTGTTGGGAGTGGTGGTTTGTTTTTTTTGGTGGTGGCGGTTTTGTTCTTTGTTGGTTGGTTTAGTTTTGGCTTGGTTTGGTTTGGTTTTGGGGTTTTTGGTGGTTTTTTGTTTGGTTTTGAGATTTTTTTTGCATTTTTAGCTTTTCTTGAAGTCACAGATAAGCATTTCTCATCTTGTGGACTTTTTATACCATATGAAGAAAATCTGATATCACATTATGCCTTGGTGTGATTCCCTACCTCTTTGCTTTAACAGCTACTCATGCTCCTGAGTCTCTTTATCTGTTTATGTGATTTATCATAGAGCATGGTAACTCTTAAAGAGAGGGAAAGAAAGAAGAAAATGTACCTATTCATTTGAATGAAGTGGAAAAAAAGTTTTATTTCTGCTACCACCTCACCAGCTTTCTCTTGCAGTGTATATATATTTTTTCATTCTGGGCTTTGAGATCTCTACCATTTATCTTTATTAAAAGTAGCCTTGTGACTTAGAGTAATTAGTAAAAATTACTCTATGTCTGTCACTTCAGAAAAGTACTATTTTTTTCCCCATAAAAGCCATTGTTTTCTCAAATGCTGGATATTTACACTGAGATAGTCCATCTCCATATCAATAGAAGGGTGGGGTTTTTTTTTCCCTCTTGAATCTTTCTCTTTTATATACTTTTCTTTCAGAGCACATTGGTAAATCACTCAAGTAATAGGACTGAATTAGTTACTATTCAAGTCCTTCAGTTATTACTAGTAGTTCTTCCATTCATCTCAGATCTTAAGGATTTTCTGTTCAGTAGACTGAATGTGCAAGAAATTATAAATTGTTTTTTATTTCAGAGACTGCATTCCTGAAGTTACATGTTCTTTCCAATTCTCTTGGTCCTATCACACAGTTATCTTAATTTTCTTCCATGTTTTACTGTCCATTTCTCATTTAAATTTTTCATGTACCATATTAATTCTGAAACCAATGCATCCGTTCAATGTCTATTCCTGCTTGTCTCATGACTGCATCATTTAATGAAACATTTGTGTAGAGACATCCCAGATGGAGTCCTCCTAAGCTTGATGGGAAATATTTTGGTGTTGTTGCTGGCTTATCCATATTGATTGTAGATAATTCGGTTTGAAATTGATCCATTCAATTCATCAAAAAAATAAGTTACTGGAAACCATACTTTAATGGAGACATGAGATGCATGGCCTTTGCCATGTCCATGATTATGCCATCTAAATTAAAATGTATGGAGATTTCCAGCTGTAAATTCTCATTTTTTAACTTTCAACTTTTTTGTACTATGGTTCTATGTACTTGTGATTTTATAAGAACTAGCTGAAAGAATTCTGATGCAAGTTTTGGGACAAAAATACATAGCTGCAAGACCAAAGCTGCAAGTATTTTGTTGCAATTTTTTTCTCCCCCCATTTGGGATTACTTGTCCCCCCCTACTCCTCT
>NW_010270214.1:1304-6183 GCF_000690775.1 Eurypyga helias | reverse complement strand
TATTTTATAATTTTTTTTTAAATTTTATTTTATTTCTGTGGTTAAACCAGACAATTATATACCCATATTTCATATGCTTCCCTCTATCTTCTCCCATTATGCAAGAATGAACTGTTTCAGATCATTTCCATTTCATGTGGATTAGCATGACTGAAAGCTCCCTGAAAGTGTTTGGGCTCAGCTTTTTGGTTTAAGTAGTAAAGTTGCATGACTGGAAATTCTACTTAGCAGAGATTTCTAGATATTAGCTCAACGTTCTCCATGATTTCCAGGTATTACTGGGAAATGCTTTCTCTGAATCATCCTTTACAGGATTCTATCTCAGGACTGCATAAATGCAATTAGCAGATCTCAATATGAAGCTACTCACAATAATGGAGTAGATTACATGGTCAGAGAAAAAGTAAAGATTGATGAAGTTGTCTTGTGACCCTGCAAAGAAAACGGGCAAGAGTGCCAGATGGCCAAGGGGAAGATGTAAGGAGTCTGCTTTGCTTAAGACTAACAAGTGATCCAGAGGGTAATGTTTCCTTAAGGCATAATCAAGCATTCAGGAGGCAGATGGTAGAACGAGTATGGAGTCAAGACAGTTCTAATTAGTCCAACACCATATGGAGTTGAATCCTTTCTAGAAGCTCAACCTGCCAGACAGGCCTGTGGGTTTACTTACTGGGCATTCCAGAGACCTTTGGAAGTGTTTAATGGCTACCAACCAACCCACTTTCTCAGATTTTTGTTTTAGAGAAATAAGTGGGTGATGGTAAATATGTGAAACCTGATGCTTAAATCTCCAATATGAAAATCAAATGTAGCTGGACTGAACCAAAGAACCAAGAATTTAGAAGAATTCCTAAGTCTTGTAATCTAGACATGGTCACAGGCTATCAGGTGTCCCTGAAATATTGTTCCCTTTTGTTTTCATCTATAAAAATTTAGCTTCTTACTTCCAGCCACTTGGTAGGAGGAAGCACTGCAATTCTGCTGCCATTGTGTATGTGGGCTGTACTCCCACTTTGCATTTTCTTTTGGCCACTGTGATCATCACTTTTATTACTACTCGTGAAAAGTAGAAGACATCTGCAGCTTGATTGTCTTTATCTGTCCTTGTATCCTTTTGATATTTTGTTTATCAGTTCATGAAATAAAAATCTCAAACCTTCTATATATGCTGAGAAAGACAGTGAGTTTTTTTCCTAGGAAAATAAGAAAACCACTAGAAAGCATATCTGCAATTCATGGTGGATTTCAGTGCAGACAGGTAGAGCCAGTAAGACATGGAATCAGGACCTTCCAAATCACTTCTGGAAACAGCATGGCCACAGAAGGATGATTCAGTTGAGTGGAGTACTCTTCAGTGTCATTACAATGAACCTATCTTCTTCTGCATGCATCAAGAAAAAAAGGAGAATAATAACAAAAAAAGTTTATATTTTTTTAAACTACGCACAGACATGAGAAACATTGGAAACGTAGAAGATTTTCTTCAGAAACATAAAACTAGAAGATTTGTCTCACTACTTCTTTCTCACATACATTTGTGTGGTTGGTTGATTTTTAAATAAAGATTTTAAATATTGCAGCTATTGAGGTGTAGGTCCCAAGATGCTGAGAAAAGGTTCTTCTCATCACTGGCAAGTGGGTGACTGCATTTGTCAAACTTATCATGGGTTCATAGAATGGTTTGGGAACTTAAAGGACTGTTATGGGTCCATAGAAGGGACCTTAAACATCATCTGGTTCCAAGCCCCTGCCATGGGCAGGGAACCTTGTTCTCTAACTAAAAATATAAATACAGGATACAAATTAGTATTCTAATGCCAAAACCCACATTATTTGCCTTCACAGAATAGTCAGGGTTGGAAGGGAACTCTGGAGATCATCTAGTCCAAGAACCCTGACCAGGCAGGGTCATCTAGAGCAGGTTATACAGGAACACTCCAGGCATGTTTTGAATATCTCCAGACAAGGAGACTCCACATCCTCTCTGGGCAGCCTGTTCCAATGCTCTGTCACCCTCAGAGTAAAGTTTTTCCTCAAGCAAAGGTGGAACTTCCTGTGCTCTAGTTTGTGCCAGTTGCCCCTTTCATGTCACTGGGCAACACTGAAAAGAGTCTGTCCACATCCTCTTGACACCTGCCCTTTACATATTTATAAGCATTGATGAGATCCCCTCTCAGCCTTCTCTTCTCCAGGCTGAACAGACCCAGCTCTCACAGCCTTTCCTTATAAGGGAGATGTTCCAGTCCTCTAATCATCTTTGTAGCCCTCCTCTGGACTCTATCCAGTAGTTCCCTGTATTTCTTGAACTGGGGAGCCCAGAACTGGACACAGAACTCCAGATGCGGCCTCACCAGGGCACAGTAAAGAGGGAGGATGACCTCCCTTGACCTGCTGGCCACACTCTTCTTAATGCACCTCAGGATACCATTGGCCGCCATGGCCACCAGTGTACATTGCTGGGTCATGGTTAACTTGCTGTCCACCAGCACTCCCACGTCGTCCTTCTCTGCAGAGCTGCTTTCCAGCAGGTCAACCCCCAGCCTATATTGGTGCCTGGGGTTACTCCTCCCCACATGCAGGACTCTACACTTGCCCTTGTTGAACTTCATTAGTTTGCTCTCCGCCCAACTCTCCAGCCTGTCCAGGACTCACTGAATAGCAGCACAGCCTTCTGGCATATCAGTCACTCCTCCCAGTTTGGTATCATCAGCAAACTTGCTAAGAGTACACTCCATCCCTTCATCCAGGTCATTGATGAAGATGTTAAACATGTTCATCCTTACATGTTTGGAATCTCACTGTATTTTGGGATAGATTTTTAACTGACTCCTAACTCTTTTGCACCCAACAAGACAGACTGCATCTTTTTTTTTTTTTTTTTACCAATCACTTATTGCTTTGTTTATTTTCTTCTTCTTAATGTTTTTAAAGAATAATTTCGATTTTCTCATATCCCATATTGAAAAAAATACATCCTCATGATCCTATTCTCATGATTTTCTAGTATATTATTTAAATTTAATCTGAATGTTTGTAAACCATTCATTTTATAGACAAGAAATTATTTTGAGTGGAGTCTTAGTAACTCCTTTTCCATTTCAAATTTATCTCTATACTACAAGGCATCACACTCACTATAAAGATATGCTTAACTTTTAGTGCTGACAGTTATCAACTGGCATCCAGAATCTGTGGCAGTCTTTAGGTCACACATCCCACAGAGAAAACACTCATAAACTATGGGTGAAATTATGTTCTTTTGTTTCTTCTGTTACCAAATTCAGAGTTTAAGGAGCAATCTAGACTTGTTTTCATCTCCAAGTCCAAAGCTTCAAAGTTCCCTAAAACTCTGTCTCTATTCAGCTGCTCTGTGAAGCTATTGAGAGAGGTAATGACTAACAAGAGCTGAAGGGCCAGTGTTATGCAGGTGACACAGTACCAGCATTATTTAAAACCTAAACCTCAGTGTTTCTCAGAAATCACAGTACTTATCTGAAAACAAGGCTTAGCTGAAGAGCAATTAAAAGTCAGAACTAAAGAAATGCTGAAATGATGGTCGTTAGAGAAGAATTTGACATCTGTCAGTATATGCATGATGAAGTTGACCTGCAGCTTTAATATATTTGTCCATTATTTAGAATTTGATCTGGCCACTGTGACGTATGTATTGACAGACTTCTAATGGAATTAACTGGAAGGGAATAATCTCAGTAACATTAGTCATTTAAAGTTAGGTGGGCATCTACACTAATTATCCAGCTTCCATGTATAGTCATCAGGGAGAGAGAGTGTTGCCTCCAGAGTAGAACTCATGCCATTCATGTCTTTCTCAACACAGTAATTCAGATTCTGTATCTGATTTGTCTTTTCCACTCTATTGTCTCTTCTTTTAATTTAAAATCTGACTAGTTAAATATATGGTTCTCCTCAACATGATGATGAGAAGTCTGTCTTGTTGGGTGCTAATTACTTAAGTCACCACACTGTAGAAATAAATATATTTTGTGTTTTTTCCTTTTCCCTTCATGCAAAACACTTCTGGCTCACCCGACAAGGTTCCAGCTGTTTTCTATATGTATTTAGTTATTCATAATCCTCATTATCTAGCTGTCTTTACAATATGTCATCTTCATTAGCAAACTCCTCATTCTATCTGCAGATGACTACCCTGGTGCTTATACAAACCCAAATACTTTACTCTTGCTTATTATTAGGTGAGCAGTATCTAGTGGCAGCTCATCTTTCTTTATGATGGACAAGAGTGAAGTGTTCTGGGACACAAAAATTATAGCCTTGTAAAGAGAAAAAGAAAACAAACTCAGAAAATCTGTGTCTGTTAGGGCTAGTTGAATGTTTTTCTCTCAAGATGGGCAAGAAGAGGTTCAATATAAAAAATCTGAGGAAAAGAAATTGAAGGATGGTGAAGAAAGCAGGTGGAGAGGCTGTGTGCATAGGTCTGTGTTGCTGAATGGAGACTTGATAGCCCTTAAATGCAGTCCCAACACCTCATATAAATCATTGCTTTCATCCATTAATGCTTGAGATGCATTTTATTTTATCATATTATTGTTATTATCTTTTGAGATACCATGGAATCAAAGATGTGTTTGAGAATACTAAAAAATCATGCCCCCTGACATGGGCAAGGACACCCTCCACTAGACCAGGTTTCTCAGAGCCCCATCCAGTCTGGTCTTGAACACTTCTAAGGATGGGATATCCACAACTTCTCTGGGCAACCTGTTCCAGTGATTCAGCACTCTCTTATTGAAGAATTTCTTCCTTATAGCTGATCTAAATCTACCCTCTTTCAGCTTGAAGACATTATGCCTTGTCCTATCACTACCTGCCCTTGTAAAAGGTCCTCCTACAGCACTCT
>NW_010270214.1:0-1024 GCF_000690775.1 Eurypyga helias | reverse complement strand
GCACCTCTCAGCATCTGGTGGTCATGCTTCTTTTACTGCAGCCCAGGATACGGTTGGCTTTCCTGGCTGATGCACATATTTGAGCTCTCATCAGCAAACTATACAAATCCTTCTCTGGGCTGCACTCAACCCATTCACCTCCCAGCCTGTATTTTTGCTTGGGATTGCCCTGACCCATGTGTGGGACCTTGCACTTTGTCTTCTTGAATTTCATGTGGTTGGCACAGGCCCACCTCTCCAGCCTCTCAAGGTACTTCTGGATGGCATCCTCTAGTGTGTTGGCTGCAACACACAGCTTGGTGTCATCAGCAAACTTGCTGAGGGTGCACTCAATCACATTGTTCATGACACTGAAAAAGATGTTAAACACCACCAGTCCCAATACAAACCCCTGAGAAACATCACTCATCACTGGTGTCCACTCAGACATCAAGCCATAGACCATAACCCTTTGAGTGCAACCCTCCAGCCAGTTCCTTATTCATCAAGTGGTCCTCCCATCAAATCCGTATCTCTCCAATTTAGACACAAGGATTTGTGTGGGACAGTATCAAATGCTTTGCACAAGTCCAGGTAGATGACATCAGTTGCTCTACACTTATCCGTCAATGCTGTAACTCCAGTGTAGAAAGTCACCAAATTTTCAGGTACAATTTGTCCTTATAGAAGCCATGTTGGCTGTCACCAATAACATCCTTGGTTTCCATGTGCCTTAGCATAGTTTCCAGGGGGATCTGCTCCATAGTCTTTCCTGGCACTGACTGGCCTGTAGTTCCTCAGGTCCTCCTTACTTCTTTTTTAAAAAATGGGGGTTATGTTTTTTCTGTTCCAGTCAGAGGGAATGTCCCCAGACTGCCATGAATTCTCAAATATGATGGATGGTGGCTTGTCCACTTCATCCACCTGTTCATTCAGGATGATTCTCATCAGGTTCCTAGCCTTCTGTTTCTCACAGAGATACCTATAGAAGCTTTTCTTGTATCCTTTGACATCCCTGGACAGACTTAATTCTGTCAGGGCTTTA
>NW_010270213.1:0-9933 GCF_000690775.1 Eurypyga helias | reverse complement strand
CCCAGCCTGTACTTGTCTTCTGTGGACTTTTTTTAATGTTAAACTTTATTTTCAAATGTTTTTTATATATAATTGTGATAACTAGCTTATGTATATAACAAGCAGAAGTGGCTTTTATTCCACATGTTGCATGTTTTTCCAAAACCAGATAGTAGTTTTGTATTTAGGACGATACCTCCAGCTTTCAAGTTCAAAGGCCCTTTAATTCAAAGTGCACAAAGCTCAAAAGTGGTCTAGTTTATACCTCTGTCCATAGAAGAAAGGATAAAATATCCTGTGAGACTTCTTAGGATTTTTGTTTGGTTTTTACTGGTGAAAGTGAGAATTATGTATAGCGTAATAGACCACTGTTGAGCAATGTAGCTTTAATGGAAGTCCGTGTTCATCTCTCACATGCAAAATCCGTAATTTTCACAGCTCCTTGCATAGCTGATCAGGTGTTCCTGCTGCTACTGCACAACTGTTGCCTTGGCTTGTTATTGACAGCTGATGAATTTGCCCCGTTACAGATGCCTGTTCCCTCCTGTGGCATTGAGGTATCATTAGGCACTACACCAGTGTATAAACGTGCTCTAGATATTTTAAGTATTTAGTCCTGTGACCCTGTGACAAAGCTGTCTAAGCATGATACCTGACAGAGTAAGAAAGTTGTCAAGTTTGTGGCGTTTTTTTGTGCTAACAGATATTTGCTTCTGAGAAGATGGAATGGGCCAGACATTACAGCTGTAAGAAACTGTTAGGACTATTGACACTTTATGATATGATCCAAAGGAAGTCTGGATACATTGATTCAAAACAACTGCAGGCAATACGGTAAGGTAGCTTGATTTCTTGAACTTAGTATTTTTACTTCTGCTGCTGGAGGAAAATCATGGTGGCTTTTTTTTCATTTTATATGGAAATTTAATGGTTTTCTTCCATCTCTGTTTCAAGGCTTGTGCTCATTTTGAATAGAGGTAAAAATTTTGACCAGTACACCAATTCTTACACTACTGCTGCACGAAGTAATACCTATAGCAGTTCCCTTTCATTCTAACTCACAATGCCTGCTTTTTCCTACGCTTACTTTCTATTCTGTTTCCTTGGATACTCGCATGCAATACAGCACTACACATTTGATCCTCTGCTCAGGTTCTTAGCAGAAGTTTAACTGACATCTGTGATTCAGAATAAGAGCCTAGACTTAGAAATGAGCATCAGCAAATTCAGTCATGGCCTCTGATTTCTTATCAAACCTACCGAGTGGTGTTGTAGTGTGTGATGAAATTATTTGCTTATAGTTCTATTCTGCTACCCCTTCTTCTCAAAACAGCATTTTCATTCAGGACTGATGCATTTAGAAATATAGAAGTGGCCAAGTATCCTCTTACTGAAGGTGGATATGCAGGAAAAAAGTCCCAGATAAGCATGTAACTTCTTTCCCCTGGAATATTTTCCCACCATCCAGTTTTCTGTTACTCAGGGATTTTCTGAGCCAGAATTAGTAGCTTGTTATTCTATCAGCCACCAATGGTGGTTTGGTTTTTTTTTTTTAATGGTCTAATCTTTTCTTAATCTTACCTAAAGTTTTACATTATGTGCTGTTTTTTGTTGGGATAGAGTTAACTTTCCTCACAGTCCCTAATACCAGCTGTATTTTGGTGTGCTGTCACAAATATTGGTAACATACTAATGTTTTTAGTTGTTGCTAAAGAATGTTATATCAAATCAAGGACTTCTGCAGTTTCTGATGCTGCATCCTGTATCAAGAAGCTGGGATATATAACAGCTGACCCAAACTGACCAAAAAGGTGTTTCATTCCATAAAATGTCATGATCAATATATAAACTGGAGTTAGGCCAGAGGTTCCTCTCTTGCTGCTTGATGCTGTCGCTCAGAGTCTGCTCTGGCTCTCGCTGCTTGGGGACTGGCTGGGCATCCATCAATGAGTGGTAAATGGTTATATCATCTATCTTCTTTTCCATTGTTTTCATTACATATTATTAGTTGTAATAGTCATAGTATCATTGTGTATTATCAATAGTAATATTAGTATTGTTAATATTATTAGTATCATTATTTCATTTATTTTGATTTATTAATTTGTTTTTATTTTAACCCACGAGTTTCCTTATCTTTTCCTCCAATTCTCCTCCCCATCCCACTGGGGGAAGTGAGCTAGCAACTATGTGGTACTTAGTTGCTGAGTGAAATTAAACCACAACAGCAGTGTCTGTTGGCAAATCTGCACCTCACTGTGTGGAGGGAATTGTTGCTTGTTTTAAATTTAGTATCTGATGGTCTCATTTCCCAAATGAAACCCACATTACCCCCCCAGTTCTTGTATTGCAAGAAGGTTAGTAGTTTTGTCCATGTTCTTTAATGCTGTTCAACATTTTATAGATGTTAATTTGGGGGACAGAAGGACAGTCAGTAGCAGTGTAATAATGTCTCTCTTCTGGGTTGATACGTCAGTCTGTTAAATTACAGCTTTCAGAGAAGCTGTTCTACTCAGTGTTATCTTTCAAAAGAGTGAGAGACTGACTGTGGGCTGATTTCTAAACAGGATGGCTAGACTACCAGTGTTTACCTTGATGAATGGATTAATTGACATCCTCTGTTCATAACACTTTCTAATGTTTCAGGAGTTTAAAAGATGGATCATGCCTGCCCTAGAAGATTTTCTTTTGTTAACAAGTGTTTCAAAATGCACTAGTGATTCAGCAGAAGCCTCTTTGCACGTAGGAACCTATTAAACTGGGGTGGAGATAATGTTTGTAGAAAAATCTCAGCAAGACTGACTGTCCCTGCTTAGTCCATCTTTTATCTTCCTCATGCTCTTATGCCAAAGATATAAATGACCCTCTCTGGTCATTCAGAAAATTACTGTCTATGGCAACAGCCGCCTCTGTGACATTAGTTGAAGATACCGAACTGATGTTTGTGGGAGTCTGCATTACAGTTGTCTGTTACAGAACAGTTTTTCTGATGTCTTGTAATGCTCCTCTGAATTGTATTATCAAAAAAAAAAAGACGTTTCAGTATTCAAATCTAGACCCAAAATTTTACTGTATAACTTACACAGATTCATTTCACTATTACAAGGATATTTTTTCCTCTGAATCATTACAAATCAGAGTACTGAAATATTTTTAGGTAACTTTGATTTTTCATTTCCTGTTTAAACAAAATCATTTAATGTGCTTCTCTTTTTCTCACAGGATAGTCAAGACACGTGTTAAAAATGGAATTCCCTGTTTTGAAATTGAGTGGCAAAAACCAGGTTGGTCTGATTTTGATGTACATTATAGCACAAAACAGTTTATAAAAAAAGAGGAAAACATGTTTTAAAGAGGAAAAGAGTTTGACAACATTATGAGGCAATGAAATGTGGGCGAGATTAGAAACTTCTGTGAAAACAATAGAATTTGTGCATCAGATTTCACATACCCTGAAAGTAAAAGAATTGCTCAAAAAATTAAAATGTGCCTACATTCCCCTAGAAAGCAAGGGACTTGGTCTTCAGGAACTTCTTCAGGTACATATTAATAAGATCTGGAGTCTATTTCATCTCTTATTTCACTGTGTACCAGAAGCTGTGACAGTTTACTAGCTAGAAGTTTTTCTGTGCTGACAGACTTCTACCTTTGGAGTGCCCATTTGTTTCAGGAGACTGGCAGAAAGAAAAAGACTTCACTTGTAGCTGAATCCCAAACGTTGTACTATTGACCTTTTCACATACCCTCTTTGTACTCGAATAAATCTTTTGTTCTTTCTTTTTCTTATTCCCCACTCTGATATGTGTGTATGTACGTGTCTGATGTGCATTCACTGGTTTTTAGAACATTATGTGCATGCAGAAGATGAGCCTGCAGGGTTGTTTGTAGTCACAGTGGAAGAGGAGTCTTTGTTTCAGGCTGCTTATCCTGATGTTGTTGCTCGCTATCAAGTGGAAGAGTCAAAAGTTCTAAAGAAGAAACAGAAAAGTAAGTCCAAAAGCTTATTTCCTAAGGACTTGTGAGTCTTGCCAGAATACAGTAGGAAAAGCAAAAAACTTTTCTCCCGCTGTTACGGGGTGTCTTGTTTTGTCAAGATCGGGGCATGATACCTTGTAGGGACTGTGCTTTTAGCTTACCTTTTTATGCTTTAGTACTAGGAAACCTGAACTGTGGTTAATAATGCCTTTCTTTTTTTTTCAGGCCGGAAAGACAGACCAAAAGAAAAGGAATTACCAAATGTTTTTGATGAAGTTAGCAGTCTTCTGTCCCAAATGAATTTAAAATCTAGATGTGGAATTCTTCCTGTGCAAGACTCCATAGCAGATGTCAAAACTCCCCCGGAAGATCAGACACACCAGAGAAGTACTGAATCAAACGGTCTGGTGTTAGCTGCAGCTTCTGGCATAACGACTGTTCAAATGCCAGCATCAGCACCCACTCTTCCGCAGGCTGCATCACCTTGCTCCAGCTTACAGAGTACATTGGCTGGCTCCTCTGTACAGCCAGCGCAGTTTACTAAAAATTCAGGGATATCGTCCTCTTCCTCTGTAACAGCTGGTCTACGACTGAGCAGTATTGACTGGGAAGGGACCTTCTTCAGTGCTGCACCAGCCCATGGGGGTGATGCCCGTGATCCAGCAGCTGACCTAACCGCATGCATAAAACACTCGCATCCACTGGGTCATGAAACTGTAAGAAGTAGCTCAGAATATTCTGATGCTACGCAGTCTGATCAGCATCATTCTGATAGTGCAGATGATTTGGTTTCAGATGATGCTGTGAGACAACTTCAGAAGTTGTCTTCAAGTGAGCGAATACTAACAGCTTCCGTTCCATCAAACCCTTTGTTGTCGGAAGATGTTATGCAACTGGAGGGTTTGAAATGTTTTAAACAAATGAAAGAAGCATTGAATTCTGCCTCGTGTCAGTTAAATAAACTAGTGCAGGAAGGTGAAAATGTACTGCCAGAGAACTGTGCAAGGGAATCCAGCAGACACATTTATCAGGATCAGTACAAAAAAGCTGGCAGCCTGGCTGAAGTGATGCAGAGAGACGCTAATGTAAGCAGTTCAGCATCTCTGGTCCTCAGTGGGCAAAGAACAAAAACACAGCATCCTGAGTGTGAAATGCTTCCGGTGTCTCAAAAGCCAGGAGATGCTGGAACTGGCTGTCACATTAAAAAAGCTTGTACTCAAACTACTTGGAAAACTTCTCTTAAAAAGAGTGTGTGTCAGAACAGATCTTCTTCTAGTGAAGACAGTGATGATGGGAACCTGATTAAAAATCTGATTTATGAGCAGCAGAAAAAGCAACTAAACCCTGGTCAGTTTAAAAAATATACGAAGAAAAGGAGTACTACTAACAGAACAAACAGTGACTCGGGCCTTCTAAGTAAAGGGCAGAATAAAAAGACCAGTTTAAAAAAAGCTGGTAATAGTTTGTCATTGGAAATATCTCCCAAACCATCCCCAGTAGGGGAAGGTAATTGTTTCCAAAGTCCAGAGCAACTGTTTGAGAGCTGTGATCCTGGCCCCACGCAGCAAGCTGAAAGTGCTCCTCTGACATCTGCATGGGCAGACAGTCCCCTTCCACTGTCTGAAAGACTAAAAAGGAGAATCAAAATTAATTAGGTTCTCCAAAACATAATTATGATAACTATTAACTCTCTACCTTCAGCTTAGAGTTCTTTCTTAGAGTTTCTGCAGTGTCTCCCGTCCTTTTTAAGTGGACACAGCTTTGATGAATAAGAAGTGCTGTGCAGTGCTGCATGCTGGAGCTGAAGGTTGAAACCAAGATGTTAGTGAAAGTACCAAATATCTGGTTATAGGCCAGTGACAGTTATTCTGGACCTGGTTACATGCTGAACTTGATGCATAAGCATCAGGGTGTAGTATACAAGGGAACAGGGAGGTTTAGTTATGAAATAAGAAGGGTTTGGTTTTTTTTTCCTAGCCAGTTCTGAGGATTTTGTGTATAGCTATTAATGCTTCTGCTTATAAAACCAGGCTTATTAAAATAGTGCCTTCACTGCTGTTGGATATTCTTAATAAGACAAAGTAATACATCTCTTTCCAACCGAAATTTTCCATTCTGCTTCACTAACTTAATTTTGCTAGTTTTAAAATGGGTTTTCAAAACCTGGGATGCTGGTGGTTTGATTTATGTCTGAACCAGATAGAGACAAACAGCAGATGTACGTTGCAGGGTAGCTAAATTTATATCTGCCATGCCCTAGAATAAACTGTTCATTGAGTGTGTGCGTCTTCCAAAGAATGGAATAGGCCATGTAAGGATATTCTGGTTTTGTAGCTGTCATATTTAAGGAAATTTGATGTCTGCTTTAGTCAAACATTTATAGTTTGGAACATTTTTTTCTCAAGATATGAAATCCCATCTAACACTTCTGCTTATCATAGATTGAGGGTTAAGTTACAGAAAATCAAAATCTAATGATGTTGCAGATTCTTTGATTAATATCATGGTAATGTTTTTAGGGGAGGAACTCGAATACAGTTGCATTTTTGAAGGTTCCCTTTCTACCTCTTTAATATAGAAGCACTTTCCCGTCATACACGAAGAAGTTGTCTTCAACAGCTTATTAGAAAATGCATCCTTGCCTGTGTTTGTAACTTTTTCTATGGACCAACCAGAGGAAGGCCGCTCTTACCAGGATATAGCGTTAACATTAGAAAACTGGAGTATCAGTGCCTTAATGAAATTATCAGTTCCTTCTTTAGAAAAGCCAAGGCTTTAAAAGTCAGGAATCTAAATTCCAGTTGTGTTTATGAAAGAAATAAGTAGTCTGTAGATAATGTAATCTGTAATTAGCTGAAATAGTAGGGTGGTTTTTTTTTCCCTCGCTGGACAGATGGAGAAAATTTTATTTATAGTTGATTTTCCAAATGAGAAATATATTATGGAAAGGAGAAAAAAATCCAAAATACTGGAAACCTATTTTCAGTTTTGAAGATAGGCTCTCTCTTCAGAGGCCTTAGCTACCCAGCTGATGTGAGAGGGTAGCTGTAAGAATGGAACTGCTAAGGAGTATAAGAGTAGCAGTCACATGGCACTGTAAATGGAGAGATTCCTGATTCAGTGATCGATAGGGGAGTCATTAGGCCATTTTGGGGAAAAAAATACTGTTATTGATTATGTATGATTCTTTTCCTTGCTGTTGATTCTGAATACTGGAAGCGGGAATCAATAGTTTCAATTTTCTTTAATAAAAATGCCAACATCAGTTGAATGACTTCACTTTTGTTTGCTCCCAGCATATGGGAATGTGCTCTTTTGTTGGAGGGATCGTACAGTTTCACCCACGGTGTGTGGGTTTCTGCTTTACAGGGTTTTGTTTAGAACTGGCGAGGCAACAGCAGGTTTTGGAGGGTTTTTTGTTTTCTAATTTGGCCGGGATGACTGCTTTAATGGATGATTTGCTGAAAACACTGTGCCAGAATTACAAGTTCAGGTTTTGTGGATGATGGAAACGAGAAATAAGGTACAAGAGATTAAGAACTGCGAAGGAAAAAACGGAGACTGTGTTGCTGATTATTGCTACAGGTTCATCTGGTTTCATAAATACAATTCAAGCATGAAAAGCAGAAAAAAAACTTGACTTTTTTCATTTGCGGTGCATCTCAATTTCATGCAGTTTTCTGCCACTGCTTTAGAAGCAGCAGTAGATGTGAAAACAGCGGTATAGGATGCCCGCTCTCATTTAGGCTGTGGCTGCTCATTGCAGCATGTAAACACAGGAACATCTACCACTGGGGGTGACTGTTACTTGAATTGTGGTTTGTTACAGAAGGGATATCACAGTTTTTAAAGTGTTTTGATTTCTCATATTTCTGTAATTAACTCAGTCTAAGGATTAAGGATGATTTGTCTTTGGGACAGTTTTTACCCTGCCGAAGCTGCCTGTTTGCAAACTCTCACACTTGAGAAGAAAATGTTTAAACAAATGGAGTGGCTCTAACACATAACTTCCTTCTGCAGGAAATATTCCTACAGGATTATGTTAAACTGGTCGTAATGTAACTGAATGTGACGCACCAGCCTGATAACCCTGAATGTATTTTAATTTCTCTTCTGTCTTGGTCAGCCCAAACAGGCTGTATCAGGGTGCTTCATCTGACGTAAGGAAAGTGTACCTGCATGGAGGTGGGGCAGGTGGAGGAGCCATCCTTCTTCAGGTACATCTCCGGAAGTTTTTCTGTAGTACCGCTGTGCTGGTCTGAGTACTTTACCTGGTCTGTCACTCCTGACGTTGGCATCCCCCTGGCTTGAATGATTCCTGCAGGGATACAGGCCAGATCCGTAGGTTCTGTCTCAGCAGTATAAGTATTGTTATTTCCACTTATAAACGGTATTAAACACCTGCTCAGAGGCAGAGATTTTCAACATAGATTAACAAAGGGATACATTTATTGTCATTCCTTGTGTGTTTGAGGTACATGGGGAATCAACCAGAAAGGGAAAGAAATGCTGTTTACATGGAATATATACCTAGAGAGCTACAAAAAGTGTCATGTAAAAAAACTCGGAGAAATCCCACTACTTAATTTTTATATGTACCCCCATCAAGCTCCACGTGCTCTTACTTCATTCGTTGGAAGATACTGCTGAAACACCAGCATGTGTGAATGTGCTTAACAAAAGGAAAGATTCATAATTGTTGCATTTACCAATTTCTGCTTTATTGATAGAACTGATAAACTTGATAAATTCTTTGCTTGTTAACAGAGAAGTTTCCTAATCTGAGACAGGGACCGTTTAACTTTGAGGCTTTGCACAGGCTTGGCTCTGTGCTGTTGTGTCAGGGAAGACACTTGGAAAGACGGGGCTGAGAGAGACGGGTGGCAGCTGTTACTTGAGACAAGATAGTCTTTTCATGTCTAAAAAGGTGTTGAACCCTGCCGTATTATATCGGCAGATAAAAGGAATCTGGGGTCAGAATATTATTTGGAGTTGTTATAAACCTAAGTGCTGCTGACAAAACAGTAAACTTGGCGCTAGATTTAGCGCTTTTTCCTTCAGGAAGCGAAACGCTTTAACTTTTTCAAGACGACAAGATTACGATGGGTGACGGGACCACTCTGCACAGTTATCTTGCTCGTGTATCCTGCGTTGTGGCTGCTGTCAGTACTGAACTCAATCACAGATCAAACCTGAAAAGTTTTTTAAACCCGAGCCTTGTCCCTGCCCCTACCCCAATTTCCCTTGACTGGTTTGGAGAAGTTTTTGTCACTTCAAAGACAGCACACTGGGAAAAAGGGACATGACTGAAAATTTTGCTCCCTGAAAACAGCTACCTATACCAAAATTCCATCTGATGGACATTTAAAATGAATTACGTGCCTGACAAGTACAAGGAAGTAAAGCAGCTAATGAGGGATGTTTATGTTGCCGAGATGAGTAGCTGTATGTTAGCATTTATGTTATTAGTACCTTATTTTAAAATGCAGGTTGCTCTGCTTGAGCGCACACATGCACACAAATCCCCCATGCGAGCTCGAGCCCGAGCTGGCTGTCCCACCAAAGCTTGACAACGGTTGGATCTGTGGCAGGCTGTGGGTACTCTTTGGGACACTGGGAGAACTGACCGTGGCCTGTTTTGAATAAAGGGGTGGCCAAGCTTACTAGATGAATCCTTATGTGCTGTTTTCTCCCCGCGTGCTGACATCCCAGTGTTGCCCTGGCAGTGATGCCACGTAACAAATAACGGACAAACAAGATGGCACAAGCCCTAGAAACTGTCCAGGTTTTATATCCTGCAAAAATCTATGTCTGGTTGCAGGTTGAACTCGGGCTCTCTTCCCGTCTGACGTGAAAACCAGGTCTTGGCAGGTTTAGCCCTTAAGACTGTCGCTCAGCCCGTCGCTGTGTGTTGCGGACGTTTTCTTTGCATCTTTTGCACTGGTGAGCTAAATTGCTGCTTGGTCTGCAGCTGGGTGG
>NW_010270212.1:0-6970 GCF_000690775.1 Eurypyga helias | reverse complement strand
ATGTTTGTTTTAATAAGTAAAGCATAAAATAAATAAATTTTAAAATGTAAACTTTCTTGAAGCTTTTCCTGCTTTCTGTTTGCGAAAATGAATAGCTTCTAAAGGGGTAAAATGTCAAGGCTGGATTGCCTTTGGCAAACTGAGAAAAAGTCATCCACCCATGCAGCCTGAAGGAAGGAAATGTGCATCAAGCTGGCTACTAATTTTGTGATGCAATCCAGCAAAATCTTCAGGTATTTGATTAACCTTAAACACACATTTATGAACTTGAGAAATAAGCATTCTTATTATTATTCTAATAGAAAAGAACCCAAAAATAATGCAGTGGAAACTTGCATTGCTTCTTACCTACATCTCTTTTCTGTTGAAGTCCTATTCTTACAACTCATAGGAATTATTTTCTCCACCTGAAAGTCTCTTGTGTGATGTGCATGAACAATAAGAATAATAAAGTGTTTCAAACGTTAAAAATATTACATTCTTGATTTAGATACACTTATATGAGTTGCTTGAGAAAGTGATTGCATGTATGAGTCCTAATCCTTTTAATATGTATTGAACAACAAAATGAAAATTAAGATGGAACATATGATAACATCTTAAATTGTACTGAATTGTACATTGCAAAGCTACACGTTATTTTTCACACACTTGAGAATTTACATTAGCACTCTTAACATGCCCGCGAGAGAACCTGGGTCATGACTTACGCTGGAAAAGTGATTGTTTGTGCAAATGTCAGTCCACTGGCCAGCATCCCATAAACCAGGTCTGTGACACCTGTGAATGAGATATATTTCTTGTATGATGTAGATGTGATGCAGATTTCAGTGTCTTGAAATCTTCAGTGTGAGTACACAATGCACTATGCACACAAAGGTTGCTTACACCATATGTATAAGGTCAAAAAGTATTGTCTGTGTTTATGTAACTACATGTCTGAACAGATAACTTCATGTAGGGCAGGTAGAATATAATCCTTTCTGTGGGTAAAACTGAAATGGTACTCAGGAGAGAGGAGTTTAATTCCTTGACTGGTCAACTTACTGTCATTAACTGTCTCAGATCCCCATTTGAAAAAAGTGACAACTTCATTTACATATTAGGTCACATCTTCTTAGTAGCATGGACCTGAAATGTTGTAAGTTATCTCTTCCTGTAGGTTAAGAAAACCCAGTATAACCTCATCCTTCTGTATTTCTTATCTGTTAGTCTTTATGTAGACCAATGATTAACAATCTTTCTACATCACCTTGCTCAAAATGATTTGGAGGAGTGACTACAAGTCTAAGTACCATAGTGATAACGATCATAAATAAATTTTAAAAATATATAAATAGATAAAATACAATTTTCTATACCTTTCCAGTTGTTGTATCAGATATTAATTAAAGAAAATGAAATGTGAAATGTCATTGAAAAAATCAAAAACTTGTTGGCTGCTTAAAGTCCTATGTATAGCCTCCAATCCTACTTAATCATTTACTAACAAAAATAGTGGAGTAGTAACTAGACAATGTGGCTTTGTTGGTGAGAAGGTTATTCCTGTAAAAAAAGAACAACATAAAACCCAACAACACAAAAACCAACCAAAACAAATAAACAAACAAACAAAACCCATGTATGTTTAGACTGAAAACCATGAAGAACCGACTGGAACTGCCAAGCAATTCGAAGAGGAGATGTCTTGCTCCTCACCTGCAAGAGCCAGAATCTCAGCTATCAGCAGTAAGCATTCCTTATTAACATGCTGGAACTCCAGTATGAGATGGAGTCAAAGGCAACCAGGTGGTACGCCATGACTAACATTGCTAATGCCTTTTTCTCCATTCCTTTGGCAGCAGAGTGACACTATTGCTCGGATTCTTCATGAATGTGAAGTGTGTGCTGCCATCAAACATGCCAAGAGGGTAAAGCCTCTTTGGTATGGGGGGAGATGGCTGAAATATAAATATGGGCAGGCCTGGCAGGTTGACTACATCACCCTCCCCAAAACCCACCAGGGCAAGTGCCATGTGCCCGCAATGGTGGAAGCAACCACTGAGTGACTGGAAACATATCCTGTGTGCCATGCTACTGCCCAGAATACTATACCAGGCCTTGAAAAGCAAGTCCTGTGGTGACACGGCACCCCAGGAAGGATTGAATCAAACAATGGGACTCATTTCCAAAACAGCCTCACAGACACCAGGACCAAAGAGCACAGCATTGAGCGGGTGTATCACATCCCCTACCACACAGTAGCCCCTGGAATTAAACCGTAACAGTGTGTCCTGAAACAGAATTTTAAGAAAGTGTCAGAGGCAGCTTTTAGTGCAATTGATTATCACATAATGTGAAAGAAAAAGGATGCTCACTTTTTCAAACTGTAGTGTTGATTTGATAGGTATCACGTGTGACTGAAAGTCTGCACTGCCCTGAGAAAGCAAGGATCTAGTCCTTGCATCCGAATAAAATGACAGAAGAAAAAACACAGCCTTTTGATACACTTTGTTATTGGTTTTATGGATTGATGATTTACAAGCAGTTGAAATCATATGAAATCATATTTCAGATGCTTATGATATTAAGTAACATAACATAGGAACATGGATTCTGTATTGCTGAAGCAAGTTTAATACAGGAAAATAGAGAATTAAAACTTCAGAGTGGTATGTTTGCCATTTAGCTTCATGGCTCTGAATTTAGTCCAGGGGATTCAGCCTTTGTTCACAAAACACAGTGAGGGGTGTTAGAGAAAACAATTTGTTTTGTAGTTTCTCATTGAAACAACAAGGGAAGTGTTTTGCTGCTCAGTAAGCAGCAGTAACACAGGCTGAATAGACTAAATGCCTGCTTTTCAACAACAGGCACCTTGGTAACCAGTTTTCTGGATTCTTAAGGGATGCCCAGTGGCAAAAATACTATGGAAAAATAACCCCTCTAATATATGCAGCAAAAAGGAAAGATTCAGTCTTAGAGAAAACAGTAAATAATAGATGACATTCAACCTTACAGTCCTTGAGCTTGATGTATCATGGAATGAGTCCGTTGGCCACTGTAGGCAGGACAGGTCTCTGCAGGAGAGCAGCTTGTTCCAGCCTGAAACCAGGACAACTGGTGTGAATCACCATGCTTGAGACAGTGGTATCTTTGGCGCATTGCTGCAGTGCAGTGCAGCACTGGCTGTAACTTGTTTGCACTGTTGGACGTTAGGTGATAAAAAAAAAAAATTAAGGAGAGGAAAAACCAGCACAAGTTGTAAGCTTGGCTTTAAATCACAGTTTGTAAAGCTGCAGAAAACTTAACTGAATGAAGTATTTTTTTTTAAAATACACTTAGTTTAAATTCAGAATTTCTATCTTTCCTTAATAAAGCAGTTAGTGTGGCAAAAGTAGTGAGATTACAATGGAAACCTGTTTCATTGCTCTGAAACTGTTCCTGACTTCATATTTAATTGTGCCTTGTTCCCTCTACTCAGATGTAAATGTCATCATGTACAGGGTTTTTTTAGGGTTTCTGAACACTATTTTGGAACTATGTTTTTCTTTATGATCTTGTTTACACTGCCACACTTTTTGTGCTGGATTATACTATGTTTGAACTGTACACTACGTCCCTTTCCCTTTCCCTTTCCCTTTCCCTTTCCCTTTCCCTTTCCCTTTCCCTTTCCCTTTCCCTTTCCCTCTTTCACTTTCCCCCAGGACACCAGTCACCCTGCTGGAGACAGGGACTTTGTGGAGTTGTTTTGAGCAAAAGCAAGGAGGCACATTATACCCCTCCCCCACTAGAAATGTGTGATCTGTCCAGATGTTTCCAGATGCTTCTGTCCCTTTGCCTTTTTTTGGGGGATAGGGAAGGGAGGATTGAAATTATTTCTATGAAAGTATTTTTACTGAGGACAATCTTTAAACAATATTAGCTATTTAAAATTAATGGCAGCTGGGTTTGTTTACTGTAATGTACATAAATTCAGTTAATTGTGAAAATGTGGAGACAAACATTAAAATTCTTGATAAAAGATAGCATAGGAAGCACAAGAAAGCAAAAAAAAGAAAAAAATCTCATTTATACTGTTGAACTTATCACATACTCCATCAGTTACTGCATTATCTGTCAAGTCTGGTCTGCAAGACACACATATGGCCCGCAACACCTTCCCTGAAAAAAAGAATTTTATTTTAGGAAAAATTTCCATCTGATGTAGGTAGATCTGTCTTGCAGTCAGATCCACAGTCTGTTAAGTAGTACTGAAACAGGACAACTTTTCAGTTGCTGGTTATGATGTAGCTCTGGGACAAACTGGGCTGATGTGAAAAGGGATCTAGATGAGGACACTGCCACTCACATTCGTAGGACAGTGAACAAAGCTGTCAGCATTGAGAAAACCGTGTCCTTCGTCTAACAAGAGGTAGGTCTTCTTCTGCTGGAGCTGGAGGCAACACAAAAGAGGGATCTAACCACTTGAAAAATCATTAAGTATTGAGGAAAAATGTGGTAAGTAATGGATTTGACAGCTCTGAAAGAATCCTGCTCTTCCAAATACGTCTTGAAGAAGTTCACTCACCAAGCTCTGCTCCTGTCACTTGATTTCCTTCAGTAGTCTGTTACTTTCTTTACATCAGCCTGAACCAACATGTAAACTCTGGGGGCCCCAACATAAAGGTATCGACTGGCTGGAGCAAGTCCAGAGGAGGCCACGAAGATGCTCAGAGGGCTGGAGCACCTCTGCTATGGGGACAGGCTGAGAGAGTTGGGCTTGTTCAGCCTGGAGAAGAGAAGGCTCCGGGGAGACCTTATTGCACCTTCCAGTACCTGAAGGGGCTACAAGGAAGCTGGGGGGGACTTTTTACAAGGGCCTGTAGTGACAGGACAGGGGGTAACGGGTTTAAATTGAAATCAGGGAGATTGAGGTTAGATATCAGGAAAAAATTCTTCCCGTAGAGGGCAGGGGGGTTGGAACTAGATGGTCTTAATGTCCCTGCCAACTCAAACCATTCTGTGATTCTATGAATTTTCTGAACTTACATTTGCTAATGGGGAGGTATGCTGGCCATTTCCTGATATTTATGGCTGGCCCTGGGTGGTTTGACAGGTCTCAACAGCGAAGGTCCAACCTAAGGCTCCTTTGATCAGAACAAATATGCTCCTTTGGGGAACCAAGGTATTCACTTTTCTCCCATGCAATGCTATGTCTCGCTTATCTTATTTAGACTAAAACCAGCCTCTGAGTAGATGCTCAGACAGCCTTCAAGAAAAGAGTTCTTAGCCTGAAGAGTTTGCAGTTTAAGATGACATGTTAAAGTAGAGTTAACAGAAGGGTAATGAATAAGTGAAAAGTCAACCTTGATTCACTAAAACTTCCATCAGGAGATGGATTTTAAAAGGGGCTTAGTTTGTAACAGGATGTATGTTTTCTCAGTGGATGCAGATGAACAAAACTGTGACAATATCTAAACATACGATTTCAAATACTGTCCTCATTCATTTCAGTTGCAAAATGTGATATTTTCTTGTATTTTATTTATTTTTAAAGCTGTTCTAGCTGATTTTGTAAGAAGACAATATAAAATATGTATTTTTGAATATATTAAATATAAAGGTAGGAAAGAAATTGCAATTTCAATTTCATATGTTTTCACATTAAGCTTTTTTCTACTTGAACACAATATTAAGTATATATTTACTTTTCAAAAATACTTTTTCTTTCAAAATCCTGAATAGGAAAATATGATTTATATAGATCAACTTGGTCTATAAAATCAAAATAAATTGATTGTGTTCAGTTGTTGTGATTGGTACTTATTTTTTGAAACATGTCTTGATTGTTTACATTTCCTTTAGTTATGTTCCTTCTGGAACAGCATTTGAAGTACCAATATTTTCAGCTTTGTATAGCAGTTTAATGACTGCCATTTCTACATATCAATGTCTATTTAATATTTGCGATGTCAGACAATTTCAGAAAAATTTAGTGAGAAATATTTAAATTTCAGCCTTCTTTCCTCCCCACCTTTAAACAGTGAACAGAACCTGCCTGTGGTAGCACATGAAGGGAAGTATTGCTCTTTCAGCACTTTCTACATGTCATTGGATCAAATTAAGAAATCATCAGACTGAGGTGCCATTTTCATCTTCAGTCCCTGTAGCCTACTGTATTTGTGTGATAGAGGAAGTCACAGACCTGGCATCTGCTTCTTGGCCTTCACGCTTTGCTGATGAGGTATCTTCTAACTCGGCCAAAGCATTTAGTCACCCACAGCAAAGTCATGTATGATTCACATGAACCAATCCCCAGCAATGCCATAATTAAAAAAACCCATGTTCATGGGTGTTATGATGACATGATGAATAATTATGAGCTATTTCTGCCTGTGTTTTGAATGGGTCAGATAGAACATTAATTATGTTACTAAAACAAATATCTCATAAGTCATGTTGCTATAGCACAAGCAGAAGTAAGTCAAGGCTTCTCATCCAGACCTCTAAAAGTGAACTGATCCTCCAGGATGGGGGACCACAGTTTATGTGGAAAGAGAAGGCAAGCGTAAGAGCCAGGGCAAACACACACAGAGTCTGTTGCTCTAAGCAGTTGCTTATGCTTGAATCCATCACTGAGCGAACCTATTGATTCTCTGTCATCCATCATTAAATTAATGTGTTTTTTTTTTTTTTTTTTTTTTTTTTTTTACACATTATGCCTGGGAAAACTCTCAAGTAATTTAAGCCTGGTTTCCTGATGAACGTATCTTTGTTTTCACAGCTATGTCTTCTCAGTTATTCCAAGAAGAGAGAGCTTCTCTTGGATGAGACGAATAAAATTATATAGATAAGTCATGAGCCAAAATTAACTTGGCATTCAAAAAAAGTTGTTAAAAGCTGTCAAGAGGCACAATAAGTGTAGTCTCATTTTAGTAACAGACTCTTGTAAAATGTGTTACATTTCTATAACAGGAAACGTGACGTGATAATCCATCACGTCTCAGAGTGC
>NW_010270211.1:0-8431 GCF_000690775.1 Eurypyga helias | reverse complement strand
ATCCACCAGTACCCCCACGTCCTTCAGGGCTGTTCTCAATCCATTCAGTCTGTTCTGATACTGGGGTTTGCCCTGACCCAGGTGCAGGACCTTGCACTTGGCCTTGTTGAACTCCGTGAGGTTCACAGGGGCCTGCCAGAGTCTCTCTGGGGCAGTCTGCAGTATTCCTCTTTTCATGTAATGTTCAGGTTTCATTATTTTAAAAATTTCTGTTGCCCTTAATTTTCTTGCGCACTCTGATATTTTTGCTGCTTAAGTGTTTATTGACATGGCCCTCACCAGGTCTGGAAAAACAACCATTTGTGAGTGCTTAATGCTAGATCCATTTTAAGCAATATGCTCTACATTAAAATGATTTTTCCAATACTTAATTGCCTTCAAATTTGAATATAGGACATGGTGTGATCATACTTTGCTGCTGACACTTAAATAAGTAAAAAATACAGAATCTGTAATCACAGTAAGAATGTAAAGTTTCTCTATTATTTCTACTACCTAATATTAGAAAAGAGCAAAAAATATTTCATTTATGAAAACTGATGGTCCTGGCTTCTTTTCTGCATTTTGCCTGTATGTAGGCTAAGATGTGAATTCCCAAGCTTTGCGTCACAGCATTAGAGTGAGGCTTAATAGTAGCAATCACTGTGATGATTAAAGACTTCAAATTAGAAAATAATGTAGCTGCCAACAGAAATGTTTCACATTGAAAAGCCCCCAAAACAACTACAACTGTAACAACTTGTTGTTTGACTCAGGATGCGGGTCAGTGAAGTTCCAATGTCAGAAAGCCATGCCTCTTCTGTTGGTCTTTCAGGCAAATTGAAGGAACTTAATGGCAGTGCAGCTGAAGAACATAAGCTTACAGAAGATGACTTGATAATCCTGGAAAAGTTGTTGTCTGCAACATGCAACAGCTCTGCAGAAACGCCTACAGCACAGCAACTTCAGACTTTATGGAGAGCAGTTAACTGGCCAGAAGGTAGGCGCTTGCGATTGTTCCTTGTACCGTCATCTCATCAGTACTTCACCACGAACCAGAAGTCTCGCTGCACTAGATGTTACGCAGAGTCTGTCCAAAAGCTTTTATAAGCAGAGGAGAAACCAGAAGATGATAAACAGATGCTAATAGCCCCAGTAGCAGGGGCAGTGGCATGAGTTGCAATATCAGTAATTGGTTGTCCGATTTTGTTGTTGGCACAAGCAGAAACTTGACACAAATATCACTCGTGGGTACTTCATTAGCAGGAGCATCCTCAGGAAAGAGGCGTGAGGCTTGTTTGGAAATAGAGCACGGAAGTGTGAGGTTGGAATCCTCAGTTGCTATCTAATGAGAGATGAAATTATGGAGATAAGTGAAAACAATCTCAAAAGTAGCTCTAGTTTAATATGGTAGAAAAGAACCTAGCTTCAGTGACTCCTTATGTGGTCAGAACTGCATTAGTGGAGTGACTGAATGCAAGTGGAGGTGACAGAACTCCATGTGATATCAGCACTGATGGATTGGAAAGGCTGGTTTGGTGGTTATTGCTCATTCTGGGAAAAAATGGATACACTGCATATACAGATATCTAAACATGCTGTTAAAATGAGCTGCTTTCTTGAAATTGAAGTTAAAGATTTATGAACAGGAAGAATATTTCTGCATTAAATTCATTATATGACATCACATAAGCAAACTGTTTTGCACAGCTGGGAGATGGTGATGGCTCATGTCTCCATACCTTCCAGGCTCTTTGTATTGTACACAGCATTAATTCTTAAGATTCTGGACAAACTCTTAGTTCAGTTTCTTTTTCAGATTCCCAGCTGATCGGTTGGGGACCCCTTTATTTTTTTCCTCCGCAAATTATGCCTCAGAGTTGAAGGCAGTCTAAAATGTTTTTTTCCCTCATTTTTCTTTCTGTAAGCAGTTTTGTAGCTCTATACTAAACTTTAAGATGTGGAATGAGGACAAAGGGAGACGCTGCCTGTGTAGGGCTGTTCAGTGACTGAGAATCTCCCAGAGACCTTTCTGGATTTGCAACCCTAATTGATGCTTGCCTTCAGTGTTGCCCATTAGAGCTTCCGGGAAATATTTTAAGAGTTGTTTTTGGCAAAGCACTGTGTTTATCCAGAATTAAGGAGCACGTTTTTTGTGATTAGCATACATGTTACCAGAGTGGGTTTATCAGTACTTGTCTTTACGAATTTCAAACAACTCTGCTTTACTTGAATCTGTGCGTGAAACTTACTATCTGTTCCCAAAGGTCGGGGTTTAAGACTTTATCTGGAAGAAACCTGCCAGCACATTTGCACATAATGTGATAGTAATACTTCATTCTTGTTTGTTTGTTTCTTAGATATTGTCTTTCCAGCCCTAGACATTCTTAGATTGTCTGTCAGGCATCCTGTTGTGAATGAGAACTTCTGCAGTGAAAACGATCACGTACAACTTACCGTCCTTCTTCTTAAATTTCTGAACCCTAAAGGAAAGCAAGCAAACCAACTGTTGGCACTTAGAGCTCTTTGCAATTGTTTTGTCAGCCAGGCAGGCCAGAAGCTCATGATGAAACAAAGAGATGAAATAATGACACAAGCAATAGAAATGAAATCAGGTGATAATAAGAACATCCACATTGCGCTTGCCACGCTGACGCTGAACTATGCCGTGTGTTTGCATAAAGTCAACAACATCGAGGGCAAAGCTCAGTGTTTATCAGTAATCAGCACAGTTATGGAAGTTGTTCAAGATCTTGAAGCCATTTTTAGACTGCTTGTGGCTCTTGGGACGCTAATCAGTGATGATACAAATGCTGTGCAATTAGCTAAGTCTCTCGGAGTTGACTCTCAAATAAAAAAGTATGCCTCTGTATCAGAACCGGCTAAAGTAAAGGAATGCTGTAGGTTTGTTCTGAACTTGCTGTAAATGCTGTAGGTTTGTTCCTAACCTGCTGTAATTGTTTTTGGTTGGCACTTGGGAAACACAGAAAAAAGATGCTTTTCTTCATATTTTGTGACAGACTATAATTGACAAAATACTGTGGATGTATCAAAGGTACCGAAACACATTTGATTTGTTGCAAGACACAGCGCAAATAAAACTTTTTATACTGTTTGTCATTTGACTGCTTTTCTGAAGTCCATAGCTCACAGGATCTTTGCAAAAAGTCTTTCTGCCGTAGCTCAGATTGAAGTAGATCACCAGGAAGTCAAACCATCTCAGTACTTAAAGGTCATCTAGTTGGAAATGTAGTCACTGTGACTCAGTGACAGTCAGCTCCGACACCCACCCCAAGCACGTTTTTGTGTTTCAGCACAGTGAGTGGCTCTCGACCGTGCTTTTTGTCAGCAGAGAAGGGGTCCTGAAAAAACTTATAGGTTCAGTGGTGCTTTTCACAAGCTTATTTGTTAACATTGGCTCACATTAACCCTTGTCAAATATCCCAGTAAGGAATTTACCTAATTTTCCATCAGCTTTTTTCCACTTCCTTTTTGAAATCTCACTGTTTGATGGCTGTTACCATTTTAACCTAGAACTAGGTGACGTTCAGAGGGGTAGGATCTTTAACTGCCGCATAGATGTCGTGCTTCACTGACACATGGGTGTCTCGTAGCTTGTACAATGGCTTGTGTTCCTACAAAAGCTTTTACGTGTCTTTTAACTTCCAGTGATAGGAATACTCCACCCCTCAATAGCAACTGTCTTGGCTCTGAAGTTTATGTAAAAAAAAAAAAAAAAATCCTCTTGAAGTGTGGGAGAGAAATTTAGGTGCAGAGAGTGGGTTGAGGAGCAGAAACTGGAGCAGGCTTCCTGGGGAGGTGGCCAGTGCCCATGTCGTTCAGCGTTTAGGAGGCATTTGGACAATCCCCTTAACAACATGCTTTGACTTTTGGCCAGCCCTGAGGTACTTGGGCAGTTGACTACATGATCGTTGTGGGTCCCTTCCAACTGAAA
Source organism: Eurypyga helias (assembly GCF_000690775.1). Taxonomy (NCBI): domain Eukaryota; kingdom Metazoa; phylum Chordata; class Aves; order Eurypygiformes; family Eurypygidae; genus Eurypyga; species Eurypyga helias. The sequence goes on along the minus strand of NW_010270211.1, from coordinate 4,497 downwards.
TATTCTATTCTAAACAATAAATGTAAACCCAGGGGGTTTTTGCAGTAGCTTTAACCTAACTGTGGTGACTGTGAGAAAGGAAAATAATTTTTTACAGCTATTCCAACAGATCCAAGATGTTCAGCTCAAAAGGGGAATGTTACTTCCTACTACTGCAAATGTTACACTTTGGGTTAGAACCGAGCTGGAGAAGGTCAGTGCTCAAGTTGCACATTTCATTAGACAAATAGGGTGGAAAACATTAAAGCAAAGGGCAAGCTTTTCTGGCATATGAGCTTTTCAACGTGATAACCTGTCTGCCTTACCTGTGCCAGATGTGAAAGATGTGACGAAGAGCTCTAACTGAACTGTCTGAATTACTACATTACTTCCAGCAAATAGTGTTTCATAGAATCATGGAATGGTTTGAGTTGGAAGGGACCTCAGAGCCATCCAGACCCACGCCCTGCCACTGTCAAGGACACCATGCACTAGAGCAGGTTGCTCCAAGCCTCAGGTCCTTAGTTGCACACTTGTACTGATGTCACAGTCTTGATCATGGCCTCAGGCACAGGTTTTCTCATTCGATCCATTGCAGGTTCACGTGTAAGACTGTCCAGGAGATTATTTGGGATTTACAGTGCTTAACAACAAATCAACCCCTTCCTGGGGAAACATCTAAGAAGCTACCTTTAGGAAACATGTCTGTGAAACAATGTGCCTGCCTGTTGAATTTTGGTTGCCTACTGTACTGTTCTTGAAGCGTTAGCTTTTTAATGTGCTCTCTAACTGTATTTGTACATGTGCTAATTTAAAAAATCTATAACATTTTGGTTTTGTTGTCGTGGGATTGCTCTGTTATAGATTACCTCTTTACGTGAAAAATTGTCATGAACTTCCCAGACCAAAAAAAATAATGTTTATATTAATAAACATATTCTGGCAACTCTAAGAAATGGTATACTAAGAGATACTACAAAGTTCACTTAAATTTGCAGGGAAATGATGGGGCACAGCAAAAAACATCCTGGGGAGAGCAGCACTACCTGTTAGGCAAGATACACGAAGCAGGCCAGGAATACTTGGATAGAAGGGCAGCTGCTGCTGCAGCTTACTGTGGTACCTGACAGTTCCATGACTTAGCGTTTCCGGAGGGGAACAGAGGGAGTGGGGGACATGGCATTCCAACCCCCCGGGAATTGTCTGTCCCCACAGAGCCGTGCAGTGATAGCATGGGTGGTGGAGGTCATATGTAAAGAAGGTAGTGGGGAAAAAAAGTCACGACACCCAGCAAGGTCTCGCACTGTGTTGTAAGATAATACAACGAGGCGTTTTGGGTTATTTTTTATTGACACGGAAGTGTGTTGGTGCTCTTGTGTCTCTGTGCATTTGTTCAGTAGCTTTCAGCGAGGGTTATCCCAAGCTAGCAAAATGGGGTACGGGCTAACACCGGTGCGTGCCAAAAGGGGAGAAACTCCCATCTTTCACAAAAGACATTTTTTTTCTGCCTTCGGATGTGTAACAACTAAATATTCTCTATTTGTCAGTATTCTCTTGGAAACAAAAAACGGCTATTGCTCTTTTTCTATATGGCACGGTTCAACGGCTATTGCTCTTGTTCTATAAGGCACGGTTCTAAGACTCCGCTGTGGTACGCGTAAGCATGCACGTACATAAACACACAAATACACCTGAGTGTACTGCAACTAGAAAACCTTCAGGATGTCACCAGGATGAAGTCCCCTTCCAGTCAAAGGTTGTTAAGTCTGTGCCTAGGAAACGTGACAGACAGGAGGTCCATGGTGCACACTCTCGAGACCAGAGGATGTGGAAGTAAGTGCCTAGCACAGAATTCAGGGCTGCCTTCCGATCTACAGCACTAAACCTCCGCTAAGTTGCTCCGTGTGCTAAGTGCTCCTGACACGATTCATCAGGGGAATAGTAAAAGTACGTTTGAGAGATTTCAAGAGCCCCTTGAAGAGAAATGGTGTCTTCTGCTGAGAATTCAAAGCTTTTCAGTAGAGAGTACAATTACTTTGGCATCTTTTTCTCAGCTAGAACGGAAGCTCCTGGAAAGAGCAGCAAACAGCACGTAGTAGCTCTTCACGTTAAACCTTTGTTTGGCCTGCCTTGGGCTTTATCAAGTGGGAGCTCTTGGGATCTACTTAGACCAGAAGTCTGCCTGTGATACAAGGTGCCTTACTGGGGAACTGAATGAGGAGTCAAAACTGACCACGCTCAGCACCGACCGCTGTACTGCCCCAGACAAACGGAGGCCATGGTGCGTGAGTCACGGGATTTCGGTCCTGTTCGCTATCGTGATGCACCTTGCTCTCATCAGGGCCTAATCTGAAGCAGACTTTTAATACTCGGTCGTGCTGAGGTTGCAGGCAGAAATCCACTAACTGCAAATCTGTGCACTTAAAAGCGCTGTACCTTGAACTATACCTTCGTGAACCTTTGGATGCAGTCACTGCTCTGTAGGGTGACACGCTAAAGTAAACCTACCACAGAAGAGTAGTGCAATGGGTCAGTACTAAAGAGGTAACTGAATGCTTTAGGAAGTGTTATAACCTGCTGGGTCCAACTGTGTGAAGTGGGTTTTTTAAAATGTTTAGTTAAGCTGTCTGTTCTGAATTTGATCCATTATTGTATGCTGTGATCACTTTCCTTTTTTTTTTTTCTCCCTCTTTTTAAGCTATCCACAAAGGCAAAGTCTAGGAAGAGTAGGTGTTACCCACCTTTTCCAAACATGTACTGAATAGACTGGAAATTCAACGTTCAGCAACAAAATGCCATATGTGACTTGAAAGCCAAAGGAATATCTGGACATTTTCAGATTTCCTATTTTTCCAATGGATTTTTGATGTTTTTTCACCATAGAAATTAAGCTTTTAATTTTAGTGGGAAAATGTTTTTCTAGACCTTCCAATTGAAAAGATGAATTTGCAGGTGTGGACTAAGTCAACTGTTGATCTGTGACAAGCACATGGAAAAAATAAATGTTAACTATGAACTACCCCTTTTTTAACAGTAATTTTTGAAGCCTAACTGTGACCTCATAATTGCCAATATTGTTAGAAATTATTTTATCAACACACTCAGCCTCTGCGCTCTGTGTGAATAGGTGCTGCATTCATGGAAAACATACTCCACACAGGTAAAGGTGTGGGTTTTGTATAAAAAGAGCAGCTCAGGCAGTTACAAGGTATTTGATTATTCCTGATTCATCATTAACTTCGTCCTGTTTGAATGCCTAAGCATATGCTGCTTAGTCTCTTATTTGCTCAAGGGATCACATTTTCATCTCAGACTCATACACCCCGCATCAACATTCCCTAGTTACGTTACCCCTGCCATCTCCAGAGTACACTGTCATTTTGTGGTGACGAAGGCCTATTCCCACCCACCCAGGCAATGTAATAACGGAGACTAACTGGAATCGACTCTGACCCTGTGACTGCACGTTATCTGTCTCCGCAGGGACTCACGCTTACTGAAAAAAAGAACAGATGATACTTGATTGGGTCTGGCTGAGGAGGAGTTAATTTTGCCCACAGCATCCCTCTTAGTGCTCTGCTGTACCCAGTGGCTAGACAGGGGCTGATAATACACCAGTGCTTTGGGTATTGCTGAGCAGTGCTGCAGAGCAGCACTGGGATTGGTGTGGATGGTTTTATTATGTGGGCTCCTGAGGCCCTTGTTCACCCTGATGTTAGCTGTTTGATACTACTAATTAACACTGCTGGCATATTATGGGGTTTGTGGAATCATGTGTGGTCTTGGTGTAAGTAAAAACTCTTGGGTGGGGCATTACTGAAATGTGCCCTGAGGCAGCCAGTCCCTGGGTGGGTAGGGAGGATTTGGGCAGGTTCCTAGGACAGTTATCACCTCCTATAGCCTGGGATTTTACACCCTAACAGGCAAGCAGCCCAGGCAAGCTGGCACACCGCCTGATAGAAGCGTACCTTGCCTCCCCAGTGAAAACCAGCAGCTTCTAGCACTGTACTGGGGCCTGGCCTGTGCCTACCCCTGTGAAGCACTCTCGGAGGACTGTGGTTGAGGCAGGGTCCCAAACTGCATCTGAGGATGCCACAGGACCAAAACAACAACTGATTGTCCCAGTAGTTAAAGAGAAACAAGAACAACAGGTCCATATCCTTGATTAGTAAGGGACGAGGAAGAAGAGGAAAGTTCTGATCAAAAAGCTGGTCTTTTGACAGAGAGATTGGAGGAGAGAGTGAGAGAATTCAGGCAGAAGCGAAAACTACCCAGTCCCTGACCTCATCCAAACATTGAGACACGTGGAATGTTCAGAGCTGCCAGCCAGGTGAGCGGATTGCTGCCGCCGGTCTGCTTAGTTGCTGGGATAAGGGGGCTGACAGTCACCAACTGGAAGGTAAGGAAGCCCAACAGCTGGGATCCCTTGCTAGAAACTGGGGAATTGAGAGAAGATTTGGAAAAGAGGCAGCAATTTGCAGTCTCTGGAGTCAGCCTGACGAATATGGTGGCTTCTAC
>NW_010270210.1:12596-36718 GCF_000690775.1 Eurypyga helias | reverse complement strand
TTAGGATTTCCCCAACCCAGGTGATAATAATACTTCAGATGTTTTTTTTTTCTTTTTCCAAATATTGTTTCTTATTTCTAAAAATAAAAATATAGGCACTTGCACTTGTTAAGAGGAAATACTGTTTGCAGAGGAAAAAGAAAAGTTAATGTGAAAATTGAACTGACTAAAATGATTTAATACTTAAAAACATTATTGAATATACACTCAATGTAGAAACAGAAAAAATAGTGTAGTCTCTAATTTTTCTTTGTGTTTAACGTATTGTAAGAGAAAGAAAAGAAAGAGGAAATAGTGAAGTCCTTGTAATGAGAGTCCTTTTCTAAACCCATTCATTCAGTTCAATTTTTACTTCTGTTTAACTGTCCATTAAGAAGAGATTTGACCTTAAAATGTGTTACAGGTCTTCACCGAAGATCATAGCATCAGAGATTTTCCCTTTACTAAGTCATTAATCACATGCAACTGCACTGCAGTTCCTAGCCTATTCCTCTTCCTTCTCCTACATAGGGAATAAAATGGAATAAAAAGGATGTCAGAAATTTTGGAGCATCATCTCTCATGTGATACAAAATACCTTTTTTTACATGTTTCCTTCCTTTTTTCATTAGCTAAGGATATATGAATTAAATGATTAAGCTTATGCTAAAATTCTTTATAATATGTTGAAAAAACTGGGGATTCCAAAACTATTTTAAGTTTAAATGTATGGAATTAGATAGGTCTGTAATGGTTATGAAAATAAGATCAAGGAAATTAATGCTGGAGGACTAAAATATAGTTGTAAAAAAACCCCTACTATTTATCTCTTTATAACTTTAGCTGCTCCATAAAGGTGTTTTGAATAAAAACTGATGAGTCCCAAATTAATACTGAGTCCAGATTTTAGGTACAAAAAAGGAGTTTGAAAATTCAAGGTGAAGCTTATCACATTTTATGACAACAATAGAAGAGAAGACAGATTTTCTCTCATTGGTTTAATATAAACATTAATATTACTTCAGAATTTCAGAGGATTTTTTTGTCCTAATTAATGACCTACATTTATGTGTATCATTTATTGGAAAAGGGGGTGTGGCCATGTAGATTTATTTTGTATATAAGAGTAATGCACTTATATATTCCTAATTTACAGGTACTCCATTCATAGGTCTTTCAGACTTACAAAAGGGGGTGAAATAGCTACATGATCTTCACAGTGCATATGGGCTATGATAGTAATGCACATCTGTGCTTTGGTGGCAGGAGAAATAGATGTCAAAAGTACAGGAATTGCATTATATGTGCTTATAGGTTTGCTATCTGTATTTATTTTAAACTTATACAAGCATAACCACTGGCTGAATATTTCCGTAAAATGAGGAAAAAAGTTGAGAGCCTCCTGAACTTCACCAGCCAAAAAAACCCACAGTTGTAGACCATGTTCTGGGGAAGTACAGACGGAATAATTACTGTCTTATAACAAAAGGGAGAAAGGGAAAAAATGATACTATCTTTCCTTCATGGTCACTGTGGTCAATAGAGACATGTTAATAAGCAGAAATGAGCTATTAAGATAGAGCAATAAGTATACTTGCTTGACCTGAAAAAAGGGCTGTGTCACAGAAATAAAACATGGTTTTGTTATCTAAGAAATAGCCATTTTTTATACAGTCATTTTTTATTATCATCTTTGCTCTGCAGAATGCAAACACACACTATTTTATTTATTCTGTTTTAATAGGAGAAAAACATGAGCAGATGTGTGTGGTAATGTGCTCTCACATGGTTGTTCTGAGATATCTTCCCCATTTAATTTTGCATTGCAAACTCCTCAGGTTTTATGTATCAGCAGTGTAAGACTAAGCATTTTAATTACAATGAATGATGAGTTTCCTACATTGAATAAAATGGAGAAACCATCTCTTGAGTTAACTTATTATATAGATACTTGAATTCTGCTAAATATTCTGACAACATCCAGACAGAGTAAATCTGTTTTACCACTGAATAGACTAAATTTACTGAAGTAGTCCACTGATTTAAAGCGGATGTTAATGGGAAAACTTAGCATAGCTGACACAGTGAAAAGAAGTGGTGGAAAAAAATGCTTTTAAAGGTGCCATGTAGCATGTTTCTGGAATAATGCCAAATGTCACTGAGACATTCAGTCTTATGTCTTAGCGAGATAAAAGCAAAGAATTTTATATGTTATAGAGATTTATACCAAAGAATAGCAATGAGTTAAATAGTTGACTGGGAGAGAGTGTGTGTGTGTTATACTTTCAGTGCAACAAATTTAAAATATTTATTAAGCAGTATTTTGCTTACTAGGAAAATACTTAGAAAATATAATTGTATTTGCAAATATACCCTAAAAACAAAACAACAATGGATATAAAATCTTTTAAATCCTGAGGTTTTTTAAGTATTTATTTTAAATTAATTATTATTGAATATAAAGTGCATTGATATGTTGAAATTTAATTTTGTTAGAAGTCCTCATTTTGTCAGATATGCATGCTATGTGTGAACAAAATATAAAATGTCAGTCAGATATCTCATAGTTTAGATATGCTGGATGTTAACATCTAGCCTCAGATGCAAATTCTTATTACCAAAAAAAGCTCTAGAATGTCTTATATATTCAATCTAACTTATTGAATGTACTTTTCAATCCTTAAACATATTTTATACAAGCACAAATGTTTTTTCTCACAGATGTTCAAAACCACCTGTATTTCCTATATTTTCTTTCAATACAGTTTTGATTAAATATTATGTTAATATAATCATTATTTCATTAATTTAATTAATTTAATCATCCTTTAATGATTTATCCCAAAGGAAAATGTGATGTCTTTCAATTTTTCTATAGGTTTGTGGGTGTTGGTGTTTGATACTCAATTAGCAAAAGCAGAGAGCTTTATGTGCTGTCATGGAAACACTGATAACACTACCTGAAATGAACATGGATTGTCAAGGCTTGTTCCTCCTCCCTGGTTGATCAGGATTGGTGCTCCGTAATAAAAACATGCATAGAAACACGCACACACTGTCTGGATACACAGCCACATCACATTCATGCATTTTCAAATATTATTTTAGGACCTAAATCCATCCACCTGTTGTCAGACCCTTTCCTTGGCCAGTGTCTCAGACCTTGGGTATTTCCAGACACTGGTTTCCTCCTACTCACTGGCTAGTCAAGTCTGATGGCCAGCTAGTCCAATCAACAGACCACACCCATGCATTGGGTGCTTACCCAAACATCCCATTACAAGTTTTCTAAAACCCACAAGGCCCTTCAGATATGTCTGCCTTCCCCAGGAGGTTCATAACAATCTTGTTTCCCCCTTTCCTAACAGCTACAATGTTAAGAACAAGCATCCCTGAGGCTACACATGAAGGTTTCCTTCGGAGGCCCATCAGTCAGTGACCTAACAGTTGTGGTCTTGGTTTTCTGACCATTATTCTGTTCTTCCTAGGGTGTTTATACCTATGTCTTTAACCTGTTCTTCCTTTTTTTTTTTTTTTTTTTTTAACACTGAATCCTTGTTAATTATTCTCACAAACCAGAAGTTCTAACCCTTCAGGTGACCATGTACCCTTACATTCCACATACCATTCCGATTTCCCATACACTTGCAGCCATATCTTGAAATTGACATAGCTCCTTTTGTTCAGTAGATAATATAATAGTATGATTGAAATAGAGCCACGGACTAACTATATGACTATTCAATATGGTAAAATTAACCAAATCTAAGGGACATTCCTATTTAGTTTGAAATGAAGAGAAAAAGCAAAAAGTACTTGAGTTAAGAGCAGATGACCATAACCCATGAATGTGATCCAGTAATGAAAAAAGAAAAACTAATTTTAGAACAGGTAAGGTGAGATATTTCTGGCAGAGATGGTAATAATACATCTACCCTTGCTTCAATATATCTCACCTGGTGGGATGACACTTAAATTATCATTGACAATTCAGGTCACCTACATTCTAAAACCAGAATATATAAAGAAAAGGGACCTCAATCTTTCTGGATGAGACAATAATATGCTAGTTTGATCTAACAGAAGAAGCACTGAGGGTGTAATTCTGTTCACTGCTAAAAATGGTTATGTAAGCTAATGAGCAACATTAGCACCAAAGTAAATGGACACAAACAGGACATTAGTAAGTCTAGTCCTTAAGCCTCAGAAAGTTGATATTTTAGAATGTATCTTCCATAACAGAACAGAGGGGAAGAAACCTAAATAATTTTAAGAAGACTGTATGATATTAGACAGCTCTGGATTCTACAACAAGAAGATACACTTTTTAATCCTATATAATCCTTGTTACAAAATTACTGTAGACATTGATCAAGCTCTTGTAACCTGCCATTACATTTTTCTAAGACAGATTAGTGGGAGAGGAGAGAGTGATCTTTGGATAAGAATCTACTCCTTCAAAGGTGTTTTAAGCTGTGTTTCAGCTATAGGGGAGATCAAGTCTGTGGTTTTCCCTGGGCTCCTGATCCCTCAGAAGTTTTGTACCAGGATTTGATGAACAGTGGTTCCTCATTTCATTCAGTGGACAGAGAAAGCAGATGGAGAGAAAGAAAAAGGACATGAATTCAGGACACAGACAGGACATAAACTTCAACTCGTAAAGTGCTATGAGTTTTCATGAGATAGATACATTGTTTTTATATTTAGTGAAGAACTGGAGAAGTGGTTTGTGTGGTTGTATGTAGTGGTAGCAGAGGTTTAAGATAGGGATGAAAAGTGGAAATTTGCTTGGAACTGCAAGATATAAAAAGAAATATTTTTGCTGAGACTTTTAAAATAATAGTAATAATATAATAAAATTGATTTAATTATTTGTCCTCCTTTGGTGAAAACCTCAACAGTAATATGAGCTGGATTTTCAGTTGTTCTATACCATCAATCAGAACCAGACTTTACTATAGAACTCTGATTTTTATTAAATATCTGGATAAAAGCTTAAAATTTACAAGGCTTGCTAATTTTTTAGAAACGATTATGCTGGCATGATGGAAATAAGATTATAATACAAATATGGATGATTTAACAGGACATTTTAATCTAACTATTCTTATTTTAACATAACAATAATGCAGTTGAAATCCAAATATTTGATTTCCTGGAAAACAAGAAACTGTCAAGGAAAACATATAAAATATCAAAACTTCTATGAATTACTAATTTCAGACTGAATTTGAAAGCCTAGGAATGCCAGAGTGAAGTTGAAGAACAGTCAGGTGTTTATGATAAGGACTATAAAGATCTGTCATGATTTTAACAAATACTGCCAGATGGGATTTACAAAGTTCTGAGATGAGTTGCAAACTGTTTTCATTTGTGGAGTTAGAATATCTGTGTGCTAATAAAATATTTCTGCTGCTTTCTTTTTAATATTGTGGAACACTGAACATATTTTCTTTTAGACTACAGCATACTGTTCACTATACGACTCTTAAAAAATACCTCAAATACTCACCTTGTATCTAAACAACACTGCCCAACTATAGCAACAAGACCTTGAGGAAAACCACTGGTGGACACAATTCTTTAAAGAAAAAGGTAATTCAAAATAAGGGCTCTATGGAGAACATTACTAAAGCCATAGAATAATTTAAACAGAAGAATCAGCAAGGCATAAAGCATACTTCCTCAAAATCATCCTGGAAAAAACCAGAATTCTCACAGAAGTGACAACTATTCTGAGAAACAAGATAATCCATACATAACATAAAGAATATTTTGGAGTACTGCAAAATGAAGAGAAGTGACAGTGTCACTTACGTAATCAGAAAAAAGGGCAAAGACTAGTTATTACTTGGGACTAGATAGAAAAGACAGTTAAAGCACTGTGATCCTAAGGATCACACAGTGTAGCATTTATATGTGAGAATTTCAAAGCAAAATTGGGCTAGTGTGACATGTCTGAGCTCCTATTCTAATGCACTGAAGAGTTAATTGACTCAGAATGGCAGAATTTATAGCAATCAGCCTACAATTGCCTGAAGCAACCATTAGTAGGCTTTGTAAAGAGAGATGTGTCTCCAGATCAACCCTTCACCGATGCCTAGAAAAGTGGGTTGCAAGTAAAAGCTATTTCAGCACAGAATTTGCAGCCCACTGGCTTTTCCTCACTTAGGGAGTTTGCGAGACTGTAGCAGAGAAGGTTTACTTTTTTTCTTTCATAAACCATAGACAGTCTTCTTTTGGAAAAAAGCTTTAACAAATAGTACACCTGTGTGACACATATGAAGTTCCCATCTCAGTTTTTTCATAAACAGTTCAAATTCTATTCTCATAAGAAAGTGTTACAATCAGAGCAATATGCTGTGCTACCAAGAACAATAACATCTCTTTTTGTTAATGCTGTCTACATTAACACAATTAATTACACTGAATGAAACCCATTAGCTGGATATTAGAAGAGATGCAAGAAGGATCGTCAGTAATCTAACCCAGTAAAAGCAGAGCTAAATTCGGGAGAGTAGGGAGTTATATTTGATGTAAGTTCAACTGGAATTTCTATATTTTATCCAACAACTGTCATGACCAGAATCAAATCATAAGCTACTGCGGTTGGATGAAAAGCCTCTACTTTTATGTTTTAGTAATGTCAGTCTGCCTACAGTCTTAGTAGCAAAAATGATCATTTGAACATCACTGCTTTCAGAGGCACAGGAAGCGTGACATAAATATGAAATGTAAGTACTTCCATGCTTTATTCCACCCCTTTATCTGAAAGTCAACCTAGGGATAAATGGAGACAACCACTAACTATATGTACAGCCCATATGAAAGTCTGCCCCACTTCTGTGAAAAAGCAGAAACAGTAGTTCACAAGAAAGATATTTTGCAGGAAAAATTCTTTGTTGTGCTGACCAGGATGGCTTCCTCATACTGAGGAAGGCTAAGATTTACCATGGGGGAAGAAAAACTCACTTTTTACCAATTAATGGATGAAACTGTCAGGGAAGAATTCTGACAGATTTTCATTTATTCTTGTCGCACAAACGTTGCTCTTTTCCTAAAGTATAAAAAGAAATAGTAAAAAAGAAGGGAAAAAAGATAAGATAAAAGGTACAAAACATTATGAGGCAAGAGATACTTTATTTTTGTAATGAAATTATAATACATGTTTTCATTAATATTAATTCTAATTCTATTAAGAATTCTAGCATTGAGTCAAATACTCTGTATAGCAATAAACATGTTGTTACTTGTAGGATCATATTTTGCTCTTCTAACTAACATTAATAGATACTGTTGTGTATTACAATGCAGTCAGCCATTTTTGTTAAAGATATATTTTAAGAAATGGTGAAAGGTAAAAAACAACACATATTTTGAAAGCACATCAAGTTGTTAGCTGTTGTTATCAAGAGAAACACTTTTCAGCTTTATTGTGAAAAACAAACAAACAAACAAACAAGTTTGAAGCAGAGCTCTGTAGGATTTTCCAAGTCATTATTTGAAAATATTTGAGAAGTAAAAGAGCCAGGGATCCAGTTTTCACCAGAGAAACAGTTAAAGTATTCCCTCCATAGGTAAAGTACCAAAACAACTCTTTCGGAGCCTGGATTCCTATCAACCTGAAAATAAATCTGAAAGCCTTTCCTGTTCCAAATAGCATGCTATTATTCTAAAGATGGGGTGCTCACATCTCAGACAGCAGCAACTACATTGTAGACACATAAGACTTCTTTTGCTTCTATCCCACTCTTCATCATTTCAGTTTCTATTTAATTTTCTTAATGTGTTAGGAGATCTTTGGGATTTAGTCTCAATACATTAATAATTTAAATATAATCATCACTTCGTGGAACATCTGTCTTTCTTCTATCACTTGAGTTAGCTTTAATTCCTCTGGCAGTTTAGTAGCACTGAGGTTTGAGGTTCACAGTATAACGAAGTTGAAAGTTTGTGTGAAAGGGAGCCATGAAGTTCAACAAACTATCAGAGAGGATTTCTTTGAGAATATGGATCAGAATCATCAGTATAAAGAACACCAATGCATATAAGAGAAACAATTCTTTTCTTTGAAGTCCTTAGATGTTATCCTTAGACCATGGGATAATTAGATCATGAGCTAATTAAAACATACAAATTAATTGCACTGATTGTTATTTATATGAGGTGATAGTCTTTTCCTGACAAATTTGCTTTGAAGAGGCAAAGGAAGCACTTGACATTTTGCCATTGGAAGTTAATTGCTCTCCTGCACCAATTAAAATTACACAGTATTTGAACTGAATTGCTTAATATGCTGTTCCAAAGAAGGCAGTGCATAGCCTAATGTGTCCATGATTTTAAAGCAGTGTATCAGTCTGAACAAATCTGCAATAAGCCCAGAAATCTTTTAGCCGTCAGTGATTTTTGGTGGACAGTTCTTAATTTCGTAGGAGAAAAAAAAAAAAGGTCTCTCAGTAAACCAATGGCACACTAATGATTCCTTAATGCTGGCATCAGCTTTGAAGGGAATTTCCTGTGACTTCCTAGACATAGAGAAACAAAAGCAAATAATGGAAGTAACAAAGACTAAATTAAGCAAGAGTCATGGAGTAGAAATGGCAACTGGAAAATTTATCTCGGCCATGACTACATGCTGTTCTGAAGTTCTTTCTTGCTCTTCATCTTCCTTACAAAAGCAAGGGCAGTAGTACATCACAGAACATTAGAATAAATGGTATTATGATTCTGCATGTGAACATGGATCATAGCCTTTTAATCTCCTCCCACACATCAGTTATCCCTTTTTAATGCAATTCATAGCCCATCTTTTGTGGTTCTTTCATCACTGGTTACTTCCAGAGAAGAGCCCAACAGGCACTACTAGCCAAAAGAGTCTCTTCAAGTTCAACAGTACATGTAGCATTTAAAGTAAGTAATATTCACTAGGCCACAAAAAAAAGGCCATTTTATCTACTAACTGTTTATTATAAAATGTGTAAGCAACTTTGAAAGATAAGGCTAGAATCTGGGCTGAAAGCTGATCTAGTCATCCTTTCATTTCTTTGTAGCAATGACTTTTCTTCCCTTATGCATTGTTTCAGTTTATCACGAGAACTTAAATTCCTTTTTCTAGTTAAACTGCCTTCCACCTTCACCTTCATTGCTATCTGTAGCTGGGTGGTTACACTATTTTTGTAATAGATGAGAGAGGACAGCACTTCTGGCTGAGACGTTGGTATGCACACAAACAGAAATGGAATGACTTTTCAGATGAGGAAGGATCCAACTCTTCCTGCAGAGACAATGTTAACGTTCCCAGTCATACAGCAGTCACATCACCGAGTCACTGCCCCCTTCCTATCATCACTGTGGATACATATTCCTTTGGCTTGATGGCTTGAAGCTATAAACAGATTTTGCCTTTCAGCTTCACTGAATAACATCAGGACTGCTTACTTGCATGCTTACGGCACTTTTTTTATCTTAGTCTGCTGGGATACTATTTTGGGTTTGTTTGTGGGTTTGTTTATTTTTTTTTTTAACTTTTCAACCTCTTAGAAAGGTTTGTAGGCCATTTACTACTTCAAATAAGTTCCCAATACCCTCAAAACACAACTCTAGTAATTATCAGCTAGCAAATACAAAAAAGCCCCTGGTCTATTGTGTACCATTCTTTATCTTTTTTATCAGTATGATGCTGTTTATCTTGAAAGCCACCCACAATGGGCATCTTGGGTGATATCTTCTCCCTTCAGAAATAAATGGCAAAAAATCACTTGAATTCAGTAATATTAAAGTTTCATATCTTCCTTTTATTTTTTTGCTTATGCTCAATATTTCATATATCATATTATTCAATCAATTAATTATGTTTATTCTCAGTAGTATTACAGTACACAGTTATTAGTATTTTGAAAAAATTGTTAGCACTTCTGTTCAAGTTACTTTAAAATCAACTTGTGCACTTCAGCAGTTATCAAGTTAGAAGTATTAGTAAAAGTTTAAATATCAAAAGAAAGAATTAATTTATGAGAAAATTGTTCTGTTCTATATTAGTCCTTACAGTTCATGTAGTCTGCTTTTCCTGCAGGTGGAGAGCTAGAAAAAGTATTTAATTTTAATTCCAGACATGTTAAATCATGTTTTGACAATTTCTTCATGATCACATTAATGAAGTCAATACATGCAGTAAAAATCTCCTTCAGATAAGATGTTTATTAATATAGCTAAAATCTTGCAAAATAGTAAAAAGAACTGCATATTTTTAATGTAAATACTTGGAAATGTAAAATGTCTCTAGATTACATATGAACAGTTAAAGGAAATATTTTAACATTAGGTCTGTTGAATGATTTTCTCTAATTGCAGAAGCTAGCCAACAGAGAAATGCAGAATCAGATATTATTTATTCAGCTATGCCTGAGAAGGATGAACTCTTGGTGGGTGGAAGCAGGAATTTATTAAATAAAGCCCTGGTACACTGTTCTTTTTTAATAAAACTTTATTAGGCTAACTCAAGCAAACAGATAACTCTTCAGAGTTTTTGCTGAAAATATACCACCAAAGAAAACCAGCTCTAGAAACATCTTGTGAACTGGGAAAAATAAAAAATCATTCCAGAACACACTAACTCAGAACTATTCAACTCACCTCACTCTCTTGCAGCATTGTGAAAGTTACTGTAAAAGGAAATAAAAAATCCCCAAAAACCTGTAGGAGATGAAGTTGTGATTTTCTCTGAGTCTGATGAAAGTGAGGCTCTGAGATCTAGGACAAGAAAAATAAGCTGCTATACGAAACATATTCCCCAATGGAAACCTGATGAAAAGGTGCAGCTGAAGAAAGCAGTAACAACTGCTTCTACTCAAACCACCCACGTTGGGTAAGACAAGTGTAACAGGAAAATGTCCAAGTATGTTTGCTATGAGATGACTTTATCAAAACTTTTAGTTTTCCTCAATATTATCATAGGGTTTTATTTTATCTTGAACTCACATTTTTGTGAATTTACACCTGGTATAAGGAACTTCTTTCTGTAATTATTGCTGAAGTTAGTTTGATCCATGAAGTAATATGATTATTGACCACACTCAGTAAGATTAAATTGAAAATAATATTTATTCCTTTTAATTCAGTTTGTAAAAAGTGTGAGGCAAAAACTTATTCAGTATATACTTACTTATAAATTTGTTATATACTTTTGCCATTTATTTGTATTTTTTCTTAACACTGCTTCATCATGGGGTCCCTTGCACAAGACATAGTCCTTCAAAAACTCCATTGTGTGTTCTTTCCATGGAGTGCAGTCCTTCAGGAACAGACTTCTCATGTGTGAGTCCCCCATGGGCCACAGTTCCTATCAGAAAACGGGCTCCTGTGTGGGCTGTCCACTGTCTACAGCTTCTTTCAGGGTATATCCACCTGACGTGGGGTCCTCCACGGGCCTGTGCTTATGGGTCTGTGCTCCACCATTTACCATCCATGGCTGCAGTGGGACAGTCTGCCTCACCATAAGCTACACCACAGGCTGCATGGGACACTGCTCCAACTCCTGGAATACCTCTCCCTCTCATTCTTCACTAAACCTGAAGGTTCTATCATTGCTTCTCTCACATTTTGTTACTCCTATCTCACAGCTGCTATGCAGTATTTTCTACCCTTCCTTAAATATGTTATCACAAAGGAACAACCAGCATTGCTGATTGGCTCAGGCTGAGCTCTGTCCAACATGGGAGCAGCTTCTGGTGTCTTCTCACAGACACTACACCACCCACCTCCAAAACCTTGCTATGTAAACCCATTACACAATTCTTTCAAAAAACCCCAAACACTTAAATATATGAGGGCTTTGTACTTCGTAGTGTTTTCGGATTGTTTTACGTTTTCAGTATGGTGGAAAAACAAAACAGAAGAAATAAAAAAGTGAAAAATGAAATGCTGCAGGGTACACCATGCTGAAAGGGACTGAATGAAGGTATTTTTGTAACTTAACTGTGTGTCAGACCCTTATGTGTTCGTAAAAACCACTGTGAGCTCAATTCTCTTAAACAGCACAATCACATGTGACACCAGCATGCACAGTTCATGACTGAGGAACAAAAGATCACTAGGTCCACTCTAACTTTTGCTTTCATATCTAAAATGTTTTGCTCTGCAAAATCACTCAATGGAACTTTTGATGATGAAAAACATGAAAACATGAAAAATATGGCTATATTGTTGTCTAAGTGTTATGAAAAGATGTTGGTAGTTCTGTTGAAGCCACATTTTGAAACTATTATTTTTTTGCAGTGGTTCACAGAATCACAGAATATTTGAATTTAGAAGGAAGCTCTGTAGGTTACCTGGTCCAGCTCCCTCTGCTCAAGGAGGCTTACCTAGAGCCATTTTCCAAGGATCATGTCAAAATGGATTTTTAATATTCTCAAGGAGGGAGATTCCACAATCTCTCTGGAAGACCTGCGCCAGTACTTGGTCATCCTGACCATAAAAAAAATGTTTTTCCTGATTTTCAGTTGGACCATCCTGTGTTTCAGTTTGAGCCCATTGCCTCTGATACTGTCACTAGGCACTATTGAAAAGGACCTGGCTCCATCCTCTTTTCACCCTCCTTTCAGGTATCTATGTACATCAACAAAATCTCCTCACACACTTCTTTTTTCTAGGCTAAAGAGTCCCAGCTATCTCAGCTTGTCCTCAAAGGACCTGTTGAGGTCCCTTCAACATTTTAGTGACTATTCATTGGACTTTCCTCCATATGTCCATGTTTCTCTTGTACTGAGGACCCCAGAACTGGACACTGGTCTCCGGGTAGAGCCTCGTGAGTGCTGAGTAGAAGGGAAGGATGTCCTCTCTCCCTTTATCTCTGACAGTATTTTTGTAATGCAGCCCAGGATGCCATTATCTTTTTTTTGCTGCAAATCCACATTGCTGAATCATATTCAATCTGCTATCCATGAAAACCCATGTGTCCTTTTCTGCCAAGCTGTTTTTCAGTTGGTGGCCCCCACTATCTATCAGTGCATGGGAGAGTTCCTTTCCAGGTGCACAACTTTGTTATTCCTCTTGTTGAACTTCATGAAGTTCCTGTCAACTCATTTCTGTAGCTAGCTGATTAAAAAAAAAAAAAAAAAAAAATCCCAAACATATTAACTCATAATTTCAGGATTATGTCATCAATAATATACTTGTCATATGTTCAGTAAAGTGAATAGGAAGATTGGTTTACCCAAATCACACAGACCAGGATGAGAAGCATATAGTAGCTTTACAAGATAGCTAAGAAAGGATATTCAGGGGAATTCTTTAGCCCAAGGGTTCCTGAATTCACTTCTGGTCAGTGGTAGAGTTTCCATAGTTAGGTAAAATAAGGGACTAAAGGCTAGCTTTCTATTTTGTAGTTAAATCACTCTCCAGAATCATAGAAGTTACAGTTTATACTGCAGGAAGTGAACCTGGATATCCCATCCCACCGTGTTCTAGACTTTATTTAGGATCTAGGACTTTATCGTGAGGATGTGGATTGGAACTACCATGTCTCAGAAGTTACTGGCTTCTATAACGTCTTTGTGGAGCCCCATCCTACAGATGCATGTGCAGTACTCTAGAAGAATGCCTTTTTCTCCAAGTCTCCAAAGATCTTAGTTGGCAAACACACCATTCCTGCATCCTAATCAACTTTAGATATGAAAAAATGCAAAGAAAATATTCCTGTCCTGTCACAACTCAGGCCTTCACAGTATAGAAAGAAACATAACTTTAGACTCCTACAGATATAAATACCAAAAATAAAAGGTGATTTTCTTACAGTGTGGCATTTTCTGGGTTCAGGTAGCAGCTGAGTTTTAAATCACGCATCTAAGTTCTACCAATCTCCTACATAAGGCACTCAGCTGCTTTCTGGTATCTGGCCTTTATTACCCAAAGATATCCATTGCCCTACTTCAGACTTTACTGGAACTGTTTTTAAAATAAATCATTACTCATAGTCTATCTACACTGATGACTGCATCCATCTTAGGAAAGGTATAGCCCTACTACATGGTACAGAGTGATTCATATCTATTTGGCTTAGGACAAGCTAATTCCAGAACAGATTGTTGGCATCTACAGTAGAGGTCATGTAACCCTGGGCAACTGTCGTACCATGTAGGTTCTAAGAATCAATGTTTTTCTTTTCATGTTGAAATTGTCTGACATACTGTTCAGATTATTTTGCAGGAAAGTTATGTTTATATTTTTCAGATTTAGGATGTGGTATTAGCTAATATGAGCATGACTTAGCGCCTACTAGGGTTTCAATATTTTCATTAACATAGAAAGCATCCATTCTTGTGCCATTTCACCTATGCCGGATTTGGAGATTTGGCATTGGAATCAACTTCTAAAACCATGCAAGGATTTGTTTCAGGGGAATATGTTGACTCAGTTTGACAAAGAACCTGGAAAAAAATGAATATTTACACAGTATAGATGTACAGAGACAGAAATGAAATGATGATTTGAGCAGCCATAAAGGTGGCCTGGTTAGAAGGGGAAAGTTATCAACAGAAGAAAATGTCTGCTGAAAAATAATGACAGAGAAATTTCCTGCCAGCCTGGGAGCTGTGAGACTGGGAACTAGGCCTTCAAAGTAGAAACATGTTTGAAAAGTGCAGCTGGCATCTTTGAAGTACAGCTGGGTACCTAGAAACCAGAGGCATCCTGAGATACCATCAATAACCTCAAAACCCAAGAAACTGTAATGGCAACTTATCATCTGAAAAAGTGGAAACAGTCTGGGAAAATAAAATTGGTCTAAAAGAACAGAAAATATCATTACGTATTGGCTATTACAGGTGAAAAATTTAGCTTAACAGCATCTATTGACTTGTGTCCTACACCCTCATGTCTCTATGATATAGAGATATATAAAATTATAAAATGATATAGAGATACATAAAAAGTACTTAATTTTTATTCCAAATGTAGCTGCTCTCTCTGAGAGCTTCATGTGCTGCATGTAATCTTCCTTTCCCACACAGGCTGAATTCTCTGCATGAACTTTCTACGAGATCTTAGACCCTTGCTGGCGATGCCTGACTGAGCCCAGACAATGTGATGTGCACCATCTTTTAAGTGAGACTGTTACTTTATTGGTCCCCCATTCCGTCCCACTTCTGGGGTTGGTTTGGTTTGTCCTTGTGCTGGTTTTGTCTGCATAGAGTTGATGATCTTCATAGTAGCTAGTGTGGGGCTGTGTTTTGGATTTGTGCTGCAAACAGTGTTGATAACACAGGGATGTTTTCATTACTGCTGAGCAGTGCTTACACAGTCAAGGCCTTTTCTGCCTTTCCCACCACCCCACCAGAGAGTGGGCTGGGGGTGCACAAGAAGCTGGGAGGGGACACAGCTGGGACAGGTGACCTTGACTGACCAAAGGGATATTCCATACCATATGAACTGGGCTTGTTCAGCCTGGAGAAGAGGAGGCTCCGAGGAGACCTCATTGCAGCTTTCCAGTATCTGAAGGGGGCCTACAAGGGTACTGGGAGAGGACTTTTACAAGGGCCTGTAGTGATAGGACAAGGGGTAATGGGTATAAATTGAAATCAGGGAGGATTAGATTAGATGTCAGGAAGAAATTCTTCACAGAGAGGGTGGTGAGGCACTGGAACAGGTTGCCCAGAGATGTTGTGGATGCCCCATCCCTGGATGTCTTCAAGGCCAGGCTGGAGGTGGCTTTGAGCAACCTGGTCTAGTGCAAGGTGTCCCTGCCCATGGCAGGGGGGTTGGAACTAGATGATCTTTAAGGTCCCTTCCAACCCTAACCATTCTATGATTCTATGATTCTATGATGTCATGCTCAGCATATAAAGCTGAGGGAAGAACAAGAAAGGGGGAGATCTCCATTTGTTTTCCCAAGTAAACATTATGTGCGATGAAGCCCTGCTTTCCCACAGATGGCTGAACAACTGACTGCTGATGGGAAGCGGTGAATGAATTCTTTGTTTTGCTTTTGCTATTAAACTGTCTTTATCTCAACCCATGAATGTTCTCACTTTTACTCCTCTGTTACCATTCCCCATCCCATCAGCAGGGAATAAGTAACCAGCTATGATGTGCTTAGTTGCCAGCTGGAGTTGAACTATGACAGTCGTCTACCTCCCTTGACCTGCTGGCCACACTTCTTCTGATGCAGCCCAGGATACAGTTGGCCTTCTGAGCCGCAAGTGCACATTGCTGGGTGATGCTGAACTTCTCATCAACCAATACCCTCAGGTCCTTCTCCTCGGGGCTGCTCTCAATCCATTTTCTGACCAGTTTGTGCTTGTGCTTGGAATTTCCCTGACCCATGTGCAGAACCTTGTTGAACTTTATGAGATTCAACCTGGCCCACCTCTCAAGCATGTCAAGGTCCCTTCAGGATGTTGATGGCACCACACAACTTGGTGTTGTTGGCAAACTTGCTGAGGGCGCACTCAGTCCAACTGTCCATGTAGCCAACAAAGAGGTTGAACATCACTGCTTCAACCCCTGGTCTCCACTTGGACATTGAGACATTGTCTGCAACTCTTTGAGTGTGACCATCCAGCCATTTGCTTATCCATTGAGTGGTCTACCTGTCAAATTCAGTTAGAGACAAGGATATTGTGCAGGACAGTGTGAAGCACTTTGCACCAATCAAAGTCATTTGAGTATCATCAGCAATAAACATTATTCTGCCAAGTCACTTAATATTTTCTCCTAACTGGAAAGTTTTCCATATTAATAAGATTTATCATACTCAGTTTTAGATGACAAAATCAGAATAATTTCTGTAAAGTTAACAGAGTGGCTGGGTGACTACACTTTAGCTCTAGATGGTTGGTTGATTCTGGATGATAGTGAGTGTACAGTAGGTTGATTTTATTGATAAATCCTAGTTTCTCAGAATTCTGTAAAGCTTTTATTTAAGCTTATTATGTCATTGAACAATTGTTTACATATAGTTTTCTTATTAGAAGAGAGAATCATCCTCTAATAAATGACTAGTTTTCTATTACAGTAACTTTTCAAATTTTCTAGTTTTCCCATACCACCACCAATCACTTCTTCAGCTGTGGACAAATTTTCATCTGCCATTTTGTTAGGATAGCTGTTTCCAATATGTACCGTCTCCTGCACTGGCTTTTCTATATGATAAATTATTTGTGATTGTATTATAATGACACTGTAAGGGAAAATAAAGGCCTTGGGTTTTTTTTCTCTGTAGGAAAAGAACGAATCATTTGCTACTGCTGGTAGGCAGTAAACAGATATCCCAGAGGAATTACACATAATTAAGAAGCAATTTAACACACAAAGTATACAACAAAGGCTACAAGAATGCACTACGTGAGTGGACCTTACAGAAGGGCGCAGAGCAATATTACTTATTAAGTATCATACAAATGTGTAAAATCAGTTTCATTTTCATAATTTCTAAAACTGGTTAATTATCTAGTGTCTGATGGTGTTTGTATGCACAAAAATATACATCTAGATTTTATTATCAAGTGACCCTTTACTTTTTCTGCATTATCAGGAAATTGTTCTTAATTGTTCATAGTCATATAATTGTTCATGAATATACAAAAAAAACCCAACATTTCTGTTAAGCTTGCCCTTCTTATTAATGCAAAGCTTTCACTTCAGTTTTTTGAAAGATGGGAAAATGGATCTAAATATGCCAAATTATAAACCCACAAACAAAGCATATTAACATAACAATCAACACAGACCATGCAGAATTTGCTCAAAGAGAATGATTCATAATTATAAACATAAGGTTGGTAGGAGTGAAAGGGGAGGTTGGTACACTTGAGGTAGTCTGCTGTATTTAATTTGGTTTTTTCCACAAGTCAGTAAGATACATAGTAAATAAAGGCTTTTTAAGATGACTTATCAAAAATCATTATGAGGTAAATAATGTGGCATTGGAATGTTATGGGAAAGCACCTTTATTGTAATACAGATACGAATAAGTATTTTAAATGTCTGGAAGAGAAGGTCACTTAGTCAACTGATGAACCAAAGTTTCAGCCACCAACCAATTCATGGGATCTTTAGTGAGTGCAAGCGTTACTAAAAAAGATTACTTTGATCTTAAACATCATATCCAGTTCTCCACTCTTACTGACCAGTCTTTTCAGCCTTCTTGCATTATCCTGCATCTGTACTCCTTCATGGAATTCAGCCTGGAATATACCTCTATAGAAATGTACCTGCCTACCCACAGTTTTGCTGAAAGATCACTCTTAAGTACTCACCTTTCTTCTTCCATTTGTATTTAAGTAACTGCATACCCCTCTGAGTAATTCATAATGCTGCTTTTCATTTCTTTACATTTCCTTCTGAGGGCCGTCTCTCCAAGATTGAATTTCATCACTGATTTACATAAGCTTCTTCCACTAGCAGCTAAACCCTGAGTCTCTGTTCTAGTGTCTTTCCATAAGACTAGTAATGAATTGCATGTTTCTTTTGGTCTCATTTTCTTTACCTGGGAAAGGAAGCTAAAACATGGAAAAAATCCTGCTGAGCCTTAAGCATTTTGAAAGGTTATACTGACAGAAGAAAAATTACAAAATTAAGTAGAATTAATAATTTATCACTAAAAATCAAAATTGTTTGTAACAAAACAAGAACAAAATGGTTTTATATTGCTTCACATGAAAATTTTCTATGAAAAATTATTGGACTAAAAATGATATATAACATCACCTGAACTGATGTATTCTTTTTCAGAATGCCCCTGAAGCTGTGCCCCTGAATCTGTGCACCAAACAAGACACTGTAATGGCATTCTAGGAGAATGGAAAACTCTCATTGCTTCCATGTGCAACTTTTCAATTCCCCATCCTAAGACTGTAAATAAAAACTAGGCTACAGCAAAACTGGAGAAATAGATTAAACTTCTATTATTTTAATCATTGTGAAAGAGCATTCCCAGCACACATTTGAATCCACATAGCTTGCAGTTACGGCCTAATGCATACTGTGAAGCATGGAAACTGCTTCTAGAACTTAGGAAAACAAGATGAAAATTTCACACATTTTGGACTGTTTATAAAATAAAATGCCAAGTTAAGCTTGTGGCGAGCAAAGAGAAGATGCTGGCAAGGAAAACTCTTAGAAAAACCCACCTTTCTGGTAAGTTTCCAAGTTGAAATTAAAACCAAACAAAACAGATTCTAGAGCAAGCAAATAAATCCAATGAGAAATTGAATTACCCTCAATTATTCTTATGTATGTATGCACTCTTTTCTTCCTTATGTCATGCTTGTCATACAACACTATATTTTAAATTATAGTATTGTTTCTAGAAGTCCTAACCCCACAGAACCGTTGACATAAGAGTCCTATTCGGGAGAACACTTAGCTGGATATTCTGAGTAGATTATTACAATGACCCTATGTCAATTCATTCTTTTTCTCCTGTTGTCTCACTGTACTTTATTCATTCCTTGCAGCCCCACATGATTTCACTTAGAGCTTCTTCTGACAGCATGTTTTCTTTGATCTACATTTTTGTGAGCTTTTAATGACTACCAGGTATAAAATATGTTTTACCCATGCTCACTGCCTGAAAAGTTGGTTTATTTATAATTAGATCCCTGGACTCCATGGGGTGAGATCCTAATTTCATTTCTACTGGTGTAAATCAGAAATTAATTACAAAGGTAGATGGAGATAAATCTGAGTATAAGAATACCATAATCTGACTCTACTGTGCATCATTTACATGTATCTGATAGCTTTCTTTGAAGTTAGGGACAGACCCAAAAATCTGATCTTACTAAAAGAATTGCAGTTTTCTTGCTTGACAGAAAACCAAACAAAACCAAAGAAACCTACGATAAACCAAAACAAGAACCTAAATCTAAATTTACATACTATTATCATGCTCTTATATTTTCTTCATCTTTGACTTCTGAAATTGATAGTCTGTTCTACATTTTGCATAGATTTTAAATTAGGCACAAGCTGGCTCCGATCAATCAGTTTAAACTGAATGAAAAAAAGAGAAATGGGACAGAAAGAGCAACCATTTTTATTGCTGCAATCACAAATTATACAGTAGTTTTAATAAGACTGAAATAAATGGCAGATGTAGAGATGACACTTCCTTATTCCTGTTATCTTTAAAGTTGTGACTATATTGACTCAAAAAAATTAAAATATATCTAAAGATCCGTGCTACTTCACAATTCATTAAAAATTCATTACTACAAGGAGTTAGTATAAAAGAGACATTTTTATTCTGTTTCCATCAAATATGTCTGTCACAATGCATTTGCTGTCATGTTAAAAAAGTCATATTTCTGGAAAGTAGCACTTGTGGGAATTCCATTACTCTTAACATGGTAGCTGGCTAAGGTTGTGACTACCTGAGGGCATTGCTTCCAGGCAGATGTTTGAAATATTTATAATGCCTCGTAAATCAGTTCTCGTACGGTGCTGCATATGTACAAAGCATATTAATGTTGCAATTCTAAATAAATAAAAAAATGAATAGAATAAAATTTTAAAAAAGAACTTTTTATGTTGTGTTTTATTTTTTACACGCTTGGGACTTGAGACTGAAAAGGACAATAGTTAGATTATTTATTTTGGCACCTGAGAAACAAAAGTTTGAAATAAAAAGACAATTGTTTATAGAGTAAAAGTCACACTAGTGTCCTTCCTGAAGGAAGCGATATTTCAATCACTCTTCAGTCCTTTGTCCTATTTTCTTAAACATATCCAAATTCTCCATGAGACAGTGAAGAATGTTAATTGAGAACTTGTACCATGCCAAAATTTGCAGAACCATATTACTAATTTCTTAGTCCTTTTGGCTTGTTCATTGGTAGAACAATTCCTTGAAATGGGTGCGAGTCATTCTGAAATCATGAAGTTTGTGAATTCATCTCTACCAGCAAAATCAGTGTCTGGATATTTCCATTTCCCATTGATCTACATTTGTATTAAAAATAGGGTGCCCTGCCAATGAGAAGACACCCTTTCAGGACATTAGAAAATTAAATAAATTGTTTTCCTTTTAGAGAATCATTATATTAAAAATCTGCTTTTCAAATGTCTCTGTAGCACAGAAAATATTGATGAGCTGGAAGGAACATTGATTCAAGTCTACAATGTAGAAAAAAAATAATTTTTAACCTTATTCAAAAGTACAAGACAGCAGCTTGAAGATTTTATTGTCTATCTGAAATTAAAAGTGCAGCACTTTAGGGGGAAAGACTTTCAGAACTCACCAAAACATGTTCATTGTCCCTATGCTCAGTAATGAGCAGTATAATTTTAATTTTCTTAAGTGGTGCTTCTGCCAGTATACAGCTAGTAGAATATTGTGAAACCATGTGTTGTCCCTTAGATAATGAATAAACATTTTACATGGGTTGTGTTTCATTGTGAATGCAAATAGCTATTGCTGTAAAGGGATTTCTTGACATAGTTGTTATATTCCAATAGCAAACAAGTATCAACCTGAGATTCACCATTTATGATACTAAGTGGTTTTTGTAATGAATTAGCTAAAACCTAGTAATTAATTAAATAATTTAGAGAACATAAAAAATGTTTCCTTGTATTATTGTGTCAAATAAAAGAACACTTACCTGTCAAAATATCTATACCTCTTCCTCCCTTAGGGGATCTTGAATTAAGTGCCTTAGAAATAAATAAAAGTATGAAAACCCCAGATATCCTGAAAGTGTCTACCATATATTCATGGACTGTGTTAACAGTCATTTTTATATGAAAACACAAAAGAAATTCCAATCAATTCAATTTTGCATATGAGTTGATATGCACGTCCCATAAACCCAGAGAAGTTTTCTCTAGTTACAGGGATGTCAAACGGCTGATCTTGACCCCTAGAAAAATGGATATAAGATAAAATTTGGTTGGACTACTCTCAGTCCCCAATTTTAAATCCCTCCAAATGTTGAAAACTGAAGTTGAAGAGAATAAGGAAGGAACAAGAATATCTAGTCCTTAAGCAGGAATTAGAACCTGCAATTCCAGTCTTTTAAGGAAACTTTTCTTGTACAAAATGTTGCGCTTTTCTCTTTCTGACTTTTTTTTTTTTTTAAATCAGTTGTTTCACAGTACGCATTCTTCTCTGCACAATTTATATCCATAAAAATTGTTCAAGTTTACTCCTATCTTACCAAGGTATAAATACCTTATCATCCACTCCCCCTACAGGTTGATGGTATCTCGGCTTCTGCTCCTTGGACAATAACAGCAACGGACTTCCTGTGTATCAGAATGTACCCCTACACTTGAGACGGTTTGAGAAAACTGGACATGCCCAGTTTAATCGTCGTACTATGAATAAGTCTCAGAAGACCTTGTAGAATATTTGGTTTAGTTTTATTCTCTATCTTGACACATAGATTCTCTACTTTGATTACTTGCTACAAAAATGTATTTCTGGGCTGTAAAACAATCCTTTCTTTTCCACTGTTTCCTCTGTCACTATAATGGATTTTTTATAGAGGAATAACATGGACTGAACACACATGGGTTCTTCAGAACATCTGCAAGAAATATACTGTTTCATTATGTTGAACAAGGAAAAATGTCTATTTTTTCATAAGCAATGGTTTAGTCAGTCCAAGTTGGAAACCAAACCAAACCAAACCAAACCAAACCAAACCAAACCAAACCAAACCAATACAAAACAAAACCATGAAGAAGAAGAAAATGCCTTGCTTACACATAGATCCCAAGGTAACATTTGGGAGAAGATTTATACCTAGTACAAAAGATATGCCTCTAGTACAAAAAATTCGGTGTGATACTTTCCAGTCTCAGGGACTGATGCCAGCACTCCATATCCATAATCCAGACCCAGAGCAAAACACTGGGGTACATAGGCTGTGAGGAATAGACTTTCTCCATGATTTGATGTGGTACTCATGTTTCTGGGAGGTGAAAAAGGGATCAACAGATCGGATACGCATCCTACTTTACAGACACATGTTGAATTTAGGTTGTCAGCTAATACGTGTTGTCATCACGAAGGACCTTTGCAACCCACTCTTACCTCACCTAATAAGGAAACATCAAGCCTAACAAAGAACATTATCAAAAAGTGTTGTATGCTTCAAAGGAAGTACAACTATTCTTTTACTGCTGAGATATTCCCTATCAGTTTAGGTAATTTAATGCAGTTCTAAAATCAGTAGAAAGGTCTGTATCTGATATTAGTAAACAGAGTAGCATGCTAACTTTGTATTATATTTAGTCTGTAATGAAACAAGTTGTGTAAAAGATGCCAATAGAACAGACGGTTTATTTTAGTGACCAATTAACATGTACAAAATAACACATTTGTCACGAGACTTCATTCAGACCAATTAATTAACCTGAAAACTTGTTATATCACATTTTGAAAATATAATAGAAGCCTCCCAGGTTGTTATGATCGTACCTAGAGCATGTTCTCTCCATTCATTTAAAAAAAAAAAAAAAAAGTATCTCCATTAGTTTCTCTGTACTTTTGCAGAAGAAAATAATCATGTTCATTACATACTTCTAAAATGAAAGGAATCTCTGCAAGGCATACACAGATCATGAATGTGATGTTTCAATTATGTTATTCATAAATACAAAATAACTGATTGTATGCATAAGAGATTTTTC
Source organism: Eurypyga helias (assembly GCF_000690775.1). Lineage (NCBI taxonomy): Eukaryota > Metazoa > Chordata > Aves > Eurypygiformes > Eurypygidae > Eurypyga > Eurypyga helias. The sequence goes on along the minus strand of NW_010270210.1, from coordinate 13,105 downwards.
TCTAGTGCTGCACTGCCATGTCTAAGAAAATTTCCCCCTAATAATTCCTGAAATGGGAATCAAAGCATATAGATTGTTTTTTCAACAAAATTTCTTTAAGCACGTTAATTTATGTGGTTTGGAAGCATCAGTTCATCACTCATCATTGAAGCCTTGTAATTTTCCACCATGTTTTATATTTACACAAATAATAAAAAAAGTATGGTTTTTTGTGTTTATATTTGCCTAGTCGCATTTTTAGTGTTCCTATTTGATTAAGGGAGAACCAAAAACGACCTATATGATTAGAAAATTTTAACAGGGCATCAGATAAGGGAGTATGTTTACAGGAAATCTGTGGGAGATTTTGTCATTGTACCCAGATAATTAATAAGCTTGTCTATTTAATCTCCAAAATGCAGCAAGTTTGATTTGATGAATTTACATTGCAGTAGCCCAATTTTTCAATTCTGGTTTTTTTTTTTTTTTTTTTTTTTTTTAGAAATTTTTTTTAAATTTTTTTTTTTTGG